>NW_028317739.1:0-240763 GCF_055824585.1 Amblyomma mixtum | reverse complement strand
GGTTGAGGCGTTCACCATGAAATAAGAAAGCTACTGCACGTTTCCTTTCCCCAAAAAAACCATTTTCTTCTTCGCAATCTATACCATTTTGTGGGTTTTTCGAAAGGAAAGGCGCATAACTGGCCTACTGGGCCACTGTACACCCCAATCTCGCGTGGAGGTGGCGGTTGTGTCCGCCTAAATAACGCCTAACACGTTACACAGCTGCCTATATACTACCTAAATTGCTTGTACTAAACAGTTTGTACAAAGCGTATTACACCTTTCAGTGTAAAACGCTTTGTCTCTTACCTCAGAAATACAGGGTGTTTCACGTAAGACTTTCTGTAATTTTTAAAAATAAGCTATTTGAATTAGATGCGAGCTTTTTCTGGCATAGCATTGCCAGTGGTGTAGTACATCACAATGCAGCTAAGACGTGCTAACTAGCAGGCTTGTTAACCAATATTTAATAGTTAACTTTTAAACTATTACCGTTCGGCTCCTTAATTATTGAGAGGCATGCAGCCCACCGTAACTAATGTCCATAGCCGTTTTTAGAATTTCGAGAACGCGATTATCCTCGGCGCTGTGGCCCAACAAATTTCGCCTACATCGCGCCAAAATGCATGCGGTTTGAGAAGCTTGCAGGCAAAGCAACCTCTCCAGTGAACCTAACTCGTCGAAATAGCCAAATACGCACATCCCGGAACAAAAACAACCTTCCTAGAGTACCAAGAAGAACAGCTCGCCGGTATTTGCATCGCGCTTACATTTACGCTACGATATACGGAGTTTAACCTATGAAGTCTGAGCTTTGGAGACAACGTTTTGGAGGACACAGCATTAAATTGGATCCCCTGTGGTTCTTAACTGGCAGAGACAACACACTACATGGGCGCGTTGTGTTTCGCTTCCATCGAAACGCGGCCATCGTGGCCAGAGCAGTGCACAGCCCTAATCACAGAGCCATCCCCACGGGGCACCATTCCATTTACGACAGCTGCATTATCGACGCAGACAAACTTCGCGCTAAGCACAAAATACAGCGTTAAACTATGTCGCTGACTTGGTGCAGCCAGACCTTCTATCAAAGAGACAATTGTGCTCGCCTTTGGAGTAAACATTACTGAGTTGACATCTCCGAAAATCGTTTCCGCAAGTTGACGTAATCTTTGGAGAAGGACAAAGAAGAAAAATTTCGCTCCATCTGCCAATTTTTTTTATGTTAATCTTAGTTCTTAAGTTGCAAAAATCGGGTGTTTTATCGAACAGTTTCACTATTATTTTATAATAATCTTTTCTTAAGGTATCAAGATCGTTTTGGCAAATTAGTAGCTTCAGTGGTGCCAGTGGTTATAAAACAGGCCACACGAGTTGACTCATAACAAGCTAACTGAAACATACCCGGTAATTGTGATCGAAGACATGTTTGAACGGTGAAGAATTTATGAGGGCAGTTTTTTTTCTCTATTGCGGCATTTCACTATAAAAATCAATATAACCGCCGATCTCTCACGTGTAGGCTTGCATTCTACTGCTATGAACTTTTTTGCTCGCCTCAAAAGCGTTCCCCTTTATTTTTCTATGCCAGTGTTAACTGCTCGATGCGAGCGATGGACACATTATAAAAAAAAAGATATTGCTACGTTTCGGAAGAATGGGCCTTCAGTATTTCGATACCAAAACCTTAACTTTTGCAATACTGAAAATTTTATCTATGGATGTTGGACGTATTCTAGAAGTAGATTTTAAATATTTTTTGCGTGCTTTATTCTAATTATAAGTGCTTATAGTTTGCTATTGATAAAATGCATATATTTTTGATAAGAAATTTGAAGACGCAGTTTTAATAAGAACTTAGCCAGTCAGATTTCTGATTCAGCGTTTTAAGACCTACTCTAGCCATGCTAGTTTCCTGCTGTTTTTTTGCTATATATTGTCCTTCTGGATATTCTGCATTTTACTGTCAAAGAGCACATTCAGTTAAGGAGTGTCGGGTCTTCTACTTTTTTTTCCTCTCCTTTCACGCTTCCTTGTCCTCTTCACCGTTCGTCATCCGACTTCATGCAGCGTGCAGGCTTTCTGACGAGTGCTGGCTATTTTGTTTCTCGCTTGCTTTTTACACACTTAATCGCGCCCATTTTTATTTTGTTTTCAAGCATGCTAGTCGACATCGGCCACACATTTATATTTCATTTTGGTGTTTCATTCTCGCAATGCCAATCAAATTTTTCTGAAGAAGAACATTTCCACGCGCGACGTAGCGCGTGCATTCCCGAGCCCAGAGCCACGTTCCTGCCACTGCGAGTCCTGCGTTGCTGCCCGTGTTCATTTTCCCGGAGACTACGAGGAGCCCTCGCTAAGGTAAGCCCCATTTTGCAGTTCCAGGGCCTTCGAAGTGCTCCTCTTCTCTTGGTAGCACTCCACAGGCGGTGCGGTTAAGCGCGTTCTCGAAAAGTAACCTCCGTCCACCAGAGTTAAGATCGACTCCTTTCCTTAGCTACGAGTGCGAGTCAAATTTAGCCCTTATCACTGCGGGCAAAGCGAAGTCAACAACTCTAATAAGTTTACGATTTCTGTCCTTTAAGAGGACGAGCATTCCTGTGTATTTCCTTTCTTCGCCCAGAGACGGACACTGCTCTCTGACACTCAGATCAAAATGAACTGCTGCTCTCAGCAGTGCCTGACGTTGAGCGATATTCTCTTGTTCGATTCCTTCTTGCTTCATTATTAGAGACGGCGCGAAAAGTCATATCTCAAAATGGTCGGATGGCTTCGTGCCTAGCATTCGCTATGCACCCTTGCTTGCAGAAACAACATGCCGTGGAGGCTCATAAGACAAAATCCTCGCAGCGGTTTACTAAGCTTAAACTTCCCATTCAACTTCAGTCATATTTACCTCAAAGTTTGCAGCCATTTTATATAGTTTGCTGCAAACTATATAGTTTGCATAGTTTGCAGCCGTTTAAGTCGAAACTCTGCGGTCTCTACAACAAATTTTGGAACCCGTCTTGAAGCGTTGTACAATACGAGCACTGTTGTGCATCACTGCTGGTACAAAACACGTGAAGCCTAGTGATAATGTTCCGCTAAAGGAAGTAAAGAACCAAGATTAGAATGTGGAGTACGAAAAAAATACGTTCTTAGAATGAAATATTTTCTAGCAATTCAGAACCAGGTCAATGCATTTTTTTTTCTTTGCATATTTTCTACGCCATAAGGTGATATGAAATAAGCCGAAGAAGCTCGCCAAACTTCAAGCGTTAAATCCCTACTGCTCTGAAATCGCACTGACATTCCCCTAGGAATTCGCCTTGGGGCAGTAGAACGAGCGATTACGCCGCCCCTGCTCTTCTGATCCGTCAGTGACTTGTCCTTGTATGTTATAGGTGGAGCTTGTCGATACACGCAGCCAGAAAGCGATGATTTTCTGCTAATAAAAAGCGAACACCGACTGGGTTGAAAGCGTACTGCTATGTCACCGCACAGGAAAGAACACAAGGTTGTCTAAATTCACAGGAAGTGCCCTCCACTGCGGCGTCCTTCTCAGCACATGCGTTGCTTCTGTACGTTAAACCCTAAAGTGTAGAAATTGCAAGGCACGATGCATCTTTCACTTGTACGGAATTTGCCGCCCACCAAGCTCTTTTTCACGCAGAACAGTTTTTTTTCCTATCAGCTCAACAGAACGACCTCCGGTCAGAGATGGCTCGGCATTCCATGTCCCTCCCGTTCATTCCGCAGGTACAAGGCACCCTGAATGTTTGGAGGATCCTACCTCCTTGTCCGCATGAACACGAGTGAACAGCGGAACCGACCCGGGCACAGCTCTGAGACCGGCAGCACGAGAAGCAGCCACCTGAAGGCCGCCACCGCTCACGTGATGCGCCCAGGAGAGGTGTCGCGGTGTTTCCTACACTCCTCCTCTTCCTTGACACCAGCGAAAGTTACTCTGGTAACGGCCGCCAGGTGAGTCAACAAAGGCACTTCGGGGCAGCCTGGGAGGGAAGCTCCCCACTCTGCACTTTAATTTTAAAGCGCTTTCGAGCGTAAGAATGCCCTCAACTCCAGCATTTTTTTTCTCTGACAGAAAGATTATGGAAGTTCTATTGAGAAAATTTTATTATACGTTCGTTCCATTGTTTCCAATGACGGTATAGGACTACATGAGGGGTAAAAAGGAGAAGGAACATTCGTTAAGCAACAAAAAGCTTAAGTATATAGTCTGAAACCACCACTTTATAGTATTTTTTCTATATTTTGTATATTTTGTACTTCTTGCAGACACCTAAGGCACGTCTGCATACATGAGTAGTCGTTATAAGACCAGAGCAAGCACTACGCATAAAGCAAGCAAAAGACAGTGGAGTACTGGAGAATAAGTACCTAGAGTTTCCTCTAATGTTGCATCTTTCGTTGACATTCCATATAGGATTCCTAACAGCGAAACTAGCTTCTTAGTATCTCGTCTTGACTCGGTCAATATTGAGACAAAGCGCTCTTAAAGCCCACATTTAATGAGATCGTGGACATTTCACTCGTCAGCTACAGTTAAGTCGTGCGATCGCGCATTTCACCTTTTAATTCAAAATGCTCCATTCCGGAGCAGGCAAAACGGGCACGTACGCTTCACAGGTCCGTTGTCTCTATAGAGTTTCGCCGGCGGAATGTACTCCATTACAGGGCGTACTTTTCCGCAGGCCGAAGCCGTCGAATCCTACGGCTCTAAACCGGTTACCATAGCTGTCTCGCACTGGTGTAAAGTTCTCGAGATGATGTTTAGATGTTTGTTGCAGTTCTGTAAAGTATGTTGTCATGTTAGTGCATCAATCACGAAAACAAAGCTCTTTCGGCCTTCCATTCTTTATTTCAGTTTTAATAGGAGCGGGACTGCCTTCGCGGCCAGTGTACCGTCTGCTGCTCGCTGTAGATGCACTCCTTCCAGCGCGGAACGCAAGAAGGCACAACCGCTTCGAGCGTTGCTTGGGGCGATCACGGATGCATGCCGACCTCCAACAGGTTCAGCAGCTGAAACAGCTACCGGGACGCCTGCCGACAGCTGCACCCTGTCTCGTACCCGTCGAGTGATGGGGCTCTTTCGCTCCACTGCTACGAGTGAGTGGTAGCCTGACGAGGGTCTTCACCTTTGTCACTGTTCTCGTCCGCGAAACAGAAAATATCCAAAGGGGGAAAGGTTCTTCTGCAGCGTTAAACAAGCTTTATCAGTGCTTTACTGAACTCCATAGCACGCTTAACTTGCGCTGGCCATAAGCCTCATGAAGGAGCGGATGCCTTTAGCTGTTGATCATATTTCAAGATATGCGCCAACCTTTGGACAGCAACTACAGGAAGTGCTTCTGGGTGTGTACAGATATTTGCCTCACCGCCGTGCACGAAGCCTTCGAATGATTGATCGAAGCGCTGGAAGCCGTATTTTGCCATGAAGTGCCGCTCTACGCTTTCTAAAGGAGCAAGTGACCGCTAATAAGAGCAGGGTAGCTGTATTGTTACGTGACGCACAGGTTAGACGAGCCCGTGGTTTTATTACAGCAGATCCCCAGTTTTTTTTTCATTCGTGTACACAAAAAAATAGGTGCAATAGAGGCAAGAAAAACGTGTTCCAAGTGGAGCTAGAGTTCTTAAAATGCGTCGGCGCCCTATGCTGAAAGCCTAAGAACCTGCATATCCTCGCTAATTGTGGAGAAAAAGAAGCGCATGACACTACGCTCTAGAGAACAGTCCATTTTTTATTCCTGACCTATTCAAGAGCTTTTACCTTGAGGAGGGTTGTTTTTGACACGTTGTTTTGTCCTATAAATTGTCCCGTCCGGTTTTTCGCAGCCGCTCGGTCATTGTATGGAATATCGACAAAGCTGAGATTCCATGAGCATGCACTGCACTTTAAGAAGATTTTCACCAGTTTGTTTGGTAACCGATCGTGCAGCGTTGTAATGGCCTGTTATCCGTTGTAGATTTTATGTCCTAGTCTATGTTCGCTCTCGTGAAATGAGGATCCAATAATTGAAAGCGCACGCAATTAATTGGTATTGCTTCACAATCTGTGGAAAGAGATAACGGACCATGATATGCAATGATAGAAACGTGTAGTCCACTGAATAAGTTATACTCTTTAATATTTGCCGGGTTGCAGAATCAATAGTGTTCCGTTATCTTCCACCTGTTGCAGACATGAGTTAGAAGTGCTTTTCTCGCCGCATGATTCTCTATCTACTGCAGAGGTAAAATAATCAATCTTTCTACAGTGTATTATCGAGCCCCTTAAGCCACGTTCGCATTAGCACGTACAGTCTTTGCCAAAAGTAACCGAGCAACAGGTTTTTGCTTCTCAAACGTATAACGGAGCATTTACAGCAGCCCTAACCACCGAACGGTGCCATAATGTAAGGACAAGGTCTCACCTTTCTTGACACAGAATCAGAGCTTAAGGGCTGCCATGAGTGCTTCGCTTCGCGGCTTATTAACAAACCACCTGTGCTGGGTAACATTTGGCAAAGACTGTACGTTTTAATTTTTTCTGTTCATTCCATGCACTCTCAGAGTCTCTGACCGTCGTGTACCGTTATTGAAATTCATTTTGTTTTTTACCTTTTCTTGCGCACATTCGCAGAAGAAATTATGTAAGAGGCGTTCAATAGCAACTTCATTGTACTTAAAGCGCCGTTTTACAGCATTCTAGATGCACGTTTTGTTTCGTTGCGATGCTTGTCAGTTGTTCTGTGTCAACTTTTAGGATCGCATGAGCCGAGTAACATATTCGATCGAATGATGTACCATAAAAACACCTTCTCATTCCGCGCAATTTATGACGCCTGATTAGCAAGGTTCTGTTTCGTTTTATGATTTTATTACTACTGTAACATCAGTAGACACGCCAAACACACGTTGCCAAGTCGCACACACTACAGCGCGTTCACTAGGTGCGGCTCTAATAAGCTAGTTCCAACTACCTTTCGTGCCCTATGCGTTGCGCGCCCGCCTGACGCGCAGAGGGAAAGGATTCGAACCCCAATTCCGGTTAGCTTTCTTGGAATGGAATGCCTCTATATTCTAACCCACATTTGAGGAATCACCTCGCCATTTCTGGCTTTATTTTGAGCGACGACGAGACTGCGTTTTTAGCAGAACGAGCTCCTTACGCTATCGTGTAATATTTGCAGGACGGACGCAATGCACTGGGATGTCGCTGCAGTCCGTGTAGACGGATAACGGAGCATGATATGTAAGGAGATAAACGTGAAATCCTCTTCCAAATCACACTATTTCGCACCTGTCGTGTTGCAAAATCTGAAATGATGCATTCTTCCAACTTAATTATTTGCAGATTTGAGCCATAAGTAGATTTACGGATGTCATATTTCGGAATCTATACCAACGATAAAAAAGCTGTCACACCACTTACCTTTTGGGATTTTTTTGTTAATTCAATATAATCTTCGGGTCTCCAATCGCTCTCTACAGTCATGAAATAACGTCATTTTTTATCTTTCCTTCCATGAATTCGCAGAAGCCAGTGTGTACACACCGTCCGATGGCACCCTTACTGTAGTTATCACTCCGTTCTACATTAGACCAGATACACTTTCCGGTTTCTGGCGATATTTGTCAGACGTTCTGTCTCCATTTTTATGATGGGATGTACCCCGCTGCATACTCGCTCGCCGCCGCGCCAGGCTACTGTTTGTTTATTGGAGAAAAATGTTTAGATCTTTGTATTAAATCTTGGAGTCCCTAATTACATACTACATGCTTCCAAATGCTGCCCAAGAACGACCAGTGAACGCATCAGAGCTGAAGCTTTTTGCTTTTATTAATTATCCGAGAGAGATACGCCCTTATTATAATAAGCTCCAGTCCGTTTATGCAACAGCGTTGCAAATGGGCACTAAGGTCGTTCCAAGTGGTTGAAATAATTTTTTTATGTCTATTATTTTTCCACTGCTTCGTCAATGAAAAGAGGGTTGCCTCATCGCATCGTTTTTAGGTGCGGAAGTAACGTTGCAAAAAGAGCCAGCAGAAGGCGAGTAATCCAACTAAAACTTCTGCTTATCCCAGGCTATGGGGATCCCTCTTTGTCTCATTTTTCGAAGGTTCATAAGCAGTATAATTTCTACAAAGTAAACGAAGGTGAGATGCTCGGAAACACCGTATAACTTCCTGGGGATGCAGTCTTGTTAAACTCAAAGCAGGGAATTTCTATGTTGCGCATGACATCTATTGCAAGGCGTAAATGTATGCGGAAAGGAACATACTGTCCATATGCAGACCCTAATAATGAGCGGCCGACAAGCAAGCGCCTGGCAACGCCGTTTTCAACTGACGTAATCACGACAGCCGAGCTGCGGTAACGTCAATTGTGGATCCTAAATATAAATTTATGAATTAGGTAACTAAAAAAGGACACTTTGCTCATATCTTATAAGACTACTGCGCCTCTTACTGCGAAAATGTGACATTGTACAGGAAAAGGCATGAGCGTTTTATCTCCCACTGAGTTTACAGTAGTGGGAACTGGTTGGACAAAGAAGAAATACTTGTTTCAGGCAGGATAACGCTGTTGTACGTTTCCAATAACGATGATCATTCTCTGGATTGCATATTGTTATAGAACGGTGTGTTAGTATCGGAATAACAAAGGTGAAGGCTGAAAGCGTCAGTTTAAATCGCTTATAGACTCCCGGTGTGCTGCCCTAACCAAGTTTTCTTTTACAGTGTGTACAAATACATAGCGCGGGATCGCTACTCGGGACTTTAAAATTACGTCAGAAGCAAGGTTTGCTTTCATATGAATAGCGGGGTACGGCACCGAACGCATGTGCTTGACATCAGCGCCTCCGATCATAAAAGCAAATAGAACATTTAAGAAGCGACAGACAGCGCCGGTGCCTTGAAAACACTACCTTGAAAAGGAGTACTGTCTAAGCTATACCACTTGGACGTCAGCATTAATTTGACGATAATATTTTCGCCACTTTATTTAAAAGCGTCATCGAAAAAAATCCATCGATCCGTCTGTCTGTCCGCCCGTCCGTCCGTCCGTCCGTCCGAGCAATGTGATACCACTGATCTCTTCAAATGCTCGCTCAAGGCCAAACAAATCGAGATTTCTATTAATGTGTCACCAGCTCGCAACACTTATCGCCCGAAGCAGTCATTATGGCTTGAGGAACAGCCAGTATACGCGGCCTAGGTTCATTCAGCCTTCAGTTTTATTCCTTCTGTTAGTCTCTGTTAACGTCCGTCTCGCTCTTGTTGCAGCAGGTTTCCACGTTTCTGACCTGCGCCTGGGCTGCTTTCGTCGGCACAATGCCCTGAAAAGCCTTGGGGTCTGTGCAGGGCTGTGGTGTCCAATTAAAACATCGCGGTCGGTCGTCCCGCTTCATCCCGAGTGTCGCGCCTGCGGGGAGGACCACTACCACGCACAGCCAAATATTGGCGCTGAATAGCGCCGGTATATCGCCGCAGCCACTCTCAGCAGTGGACTCACGCCGCAGTACGCATTCAGTGGAGCGGTAGTGTTTTTTTTTTTGTAACTATTAATAATTTGTGCGCTCCACTAAGGAACCCCAAGAATAAAGCTGCGAAACGTTTCCTCTCCATTTTTGGAAATCTGGCGCTTTCTCGAAGCTCGTCGGATTAAGTTCGAAATTTTACATTCCTTGAGTTGGTACTTCAAGGAAACTCACTGTAAAAATAATTTCACCCTTATGGCTGCATTCCCGTGTCAGAATTGCGCCCTTGAACTCTCCCAAAAGGCTGCCAAGTATTGTCGTCATACCGTACAGTGGGGATGGGATAGTGAGACTTGCACTCTTTTTTTGACCGCTTAGCAACTGAATACGTTTTGATCGCATTAAAGGACGCTGGTAGATTTTCTTTTGCGTGCACTCTTAAAGGGAAGCTGAAGACCGCTAAGAAAAGCCGCAAATGACCTCTCTAAGTCTGAGCCAGAATTGGGACATTCCCAAATATATTTGTTGCCAAGATGTCCGTCGCAGTGTGTTAAAAGCTGTTTTGAGTGGAATCAAATTGATGTTTCCACGATTTTCATGACCGCGATTTTTTTTTCTAATCTGTTTGAAAAAAAGAGCTCGCTAGAAGAAGCTTACCTTCAGGCAACGCCCTCGCGCAGTAAAACGATGTCAGTATGTGCCTCAGGTGCTTATGCCAGGGGAACACAAACAAAAGTGTCCCTGAAATAGGTCATACAGAGCTACTGAGGTGGCATAGTTAAGCACAAAACATACTGCGGCTGCGCATAGTACATACTTGACCACAATATGCACATATTCTTCAGGTTTGTATAGGCTATTTGAGCGAGGCCGGATTTCTATCATTGATCCTTAGGAGTTCAGTTAGAAAGGTGGCGCAAATCGAACTGATGGTTGCCCGCGACAAAGCTGCAGCTGTTAACGGAAAGCTCGAATAGTTAACATTTAAGAGCACGCTTGTTGTGTAATCATCGCGGCTAGAGCGATAGAGGCGGCGCGACTATCGAGAGAGTGGCTATAGGATAAGCCGCGCTGCTCGGCTACCGGGCATTCCACTACAAGCTGTGATGGAATAAACAACGTTCGGTTATCCACCCACCTGGCCTTCGTCTGCTGTCCCCGACAAAACACGCCATTTGGCGACGAGAATGGGATTCTGGCCAGTTCTACAGCAAGCCGACATGGCAACGGATGGTTCGGCAGCGGCGGCAGGAGTGACGCAACTCGTCGGTCGACTGGGACACATCGAGCCCTTGGACGAGTCTACGAACGACTGGCCGTCGTACGAGGAACGCTTAACGTTCCTCGAACTGAAAAGCTGTTCAATTTGGGAGAGTACGCGTACACACTTTTGCACATTTGCACCCGAAGGAGGTGCAGCACCCTCGCGTCCGTGCGTCAAAAACAGAATGAAATGGTGTCGAAGGAGCGCCTTTGTTAGAGTTGTGCCTTTAAGGATGGAAATTTTCAGTGTTTGGCACGGTGTCTTAATTTGTGCAGTTCGCTGATTGCCAATTTGTTTTACAGATCCGTAGAAAATGAAACAATGGACGACGTCACCTGGCATCCTACGTACCGATGTGCGTTTTAATCGTAAAGATTTTCAAAAGTTTTCTTACCTCAACCTGGCTCGTTCGCAGTGAAACTGCGCACAGAGCTTGCGTATTATGGTAACTTTTGTATGGTAGCAAGTTTTATAACGGTACTTACTTAGTTGAGCCGTGCATGATGCAAAAGCGTAATCGTCTGCGTCGAGATCGGCGTACCGAAACTCAAAACACCGAGTTTTTCCTGAAGGGCGGCAGTCATAGTGTTTCTTACTATTACCTAGAGGGAAAGCTGGCGAGCCGTCTATGGGAGTTTGCATAGAGGCTCCTCGTGACCACTTCAGCCACCATGGGCGCTCAAAGCATCATGGGGCGGTGAGCTACCGACTGCAGAACTACAAGTTTTGTCCAAAAAATAATGCAAAAATAAAGCTGTTCGATAAATACGAATGTCCTAACATTCAATATCCTGTCTGTAAATTGCAACAAACGAGCAGAAAAGCCTTTAAGTGCAAAGTTTGCCCAAATTAGGGGACGACTCGCTCTCCTATTGGCCAAGTATTGAACATTATAAAAACTAATATTTCGTGCTCAACAGGCACGTTTTTAAAAGGAAATATGTTTTCAAAAAAATTTTAGTTGCTTAAACACTTCAAGAGGTTTTTTAATAGTATTCTGGAAAAGTGAAACCTTATATTGGCGTTGTGTGTCGTTGCGGTTTCACTACTATGGTTTTTACACTCTGCATCCGGGCGAAAGTCGTCTGCGCACCATGGAGGAAGGGAAACTTTCCTTCATGCTTTCCTTCCTCCATGTCTGCGCACGCACGAACAGCGTTTTCGGAATGAAACGTCTTAGTAGTGCCACTTCGTGTTCCCGAAAAAGTACGACTGTTTCGCAACAAGTAGCTCACCGCCCCATGATGCTTTGAGCGTCCATGGTGGCTGAAGTGCAGCGCCGCCAGCTTTCCCTCTACGTAATTGTAACAAAGCGCCAAGGAGAACGTTGCAAGGAGCGCGGGCCCTTTGAATCCACCGTTCCGGCCTTGCCGTCTGTTTCAACCAGGGTGTCGAACCGGAACCGAGCCCGAACCCGATACCGGAACCGGAACCGAACCCGAATTTTCGCCCGGAACCGGAACTGAACCGAACCCGTATTTTTTTCGCCATCTTGGAACTGAACCCGAACCGGATCGATTCAAAGAAACCGTTCCGAACCGGTTCGGGACCCTGTTCAGCCCCACTTTTTTTTACATCCCGGCATACTTCTTGTTTTCGGACAAAATGAGATGATTTAGCGCATAGATTTACCCACCCGCAGCTTTCTGCTTTGGGAAGTGTGAAGATGGTACCCAGTATATGCGACAGCAAACTTATAGGAAGTCTGGTGCCAGAGAAGAAGCCTAATGGACGCTTCTGTAATGTACTACCGCCAATTATAAAGACTTATACGTCAGGTTTATGTGAAATCTTGAGTTATTGCTCCTCCCCTTTTACATATTTGCGTAAATCTTCATTCAAATTGTTAGGCCTGCTCTAACTCAACAAAGTACCATAGACATCAAATTTTTACTTGCGTGCTTTCTTCTTTCAAACGACGCGTTAGACAATGGTGTACAGGGAGCACCGCGTGGTATTCACCAACACAGAATAAATAATTTTTATTTGAATTTCTTCTTGACACTGTTTCGGTTTCACAACATAACGATGGCTGTGACGTGTAGTGGAAATTAGGTCGCACGAGGTGCAATAAAACCGCAATATAACTGCTGATACATAGTTCGTTTTAATTATAGGTCTTGAAGCCGGCTGATTTAAGTGCTATAGTGATTAAAAACAATGTATCAGCGTTTGTATTAGTTTTCCCGTGCCTCACGTGACCTAATATTGAACTCACGTCACAGCCATCATTCGGTTGATGAAACCAAGACAGCATGTAGAAAATGTTTTTTTTTCTAAATTATTTAGTGGCAGTGGGCGAATACCACACGGTGATCCATGTATTCTAATATCTATGGCATCATATAAAAGGAGAAAACACGCAATAAAACTGAGTGTCTATAGTCATTTAATCACCTATTGAGAATGCCTTCCTTTTCTTTGCGTCATTCCCCACAAATAGATGAAATATTAGCGCGAGGAATAAACAACGTTGTGATGGTGGTTTTTGAGGAAAGGAAATGGCGCAGTAACTGTCCCACTTATTCATGGACACCTGAACAGCCCCCTAAGAGGGGGAGGAGGGTGGGAGTAAAAAAAAGAGAGAGAAAGGGGCGCACTAGGGGAGGGCTCTGGAATAATTTCTACCAGCTGGGGATCCATAAAGGGCAACTTCATAGGTTTTTTTTAAATCGACGAGCTTAAAAGGGTCCAATGTGTGAAACTTCCAGGTAAAGTATGCGAAGTCCTTTTGGCCTAGCGATTCAAACGGTGACGTAATCACTAATTAAAATTGCGATGGCCTTCAAGCTTTTCCGCAGCGCAGAACGCTAAGTGGGGGACGCATGATGACGTCATCGAAGGTATCGGGACATTTCCAACGCATAAACGTCTGTTTTGCAGGAAAAAACCAACGCCACCGAAGGCACAGCCCACCGAACGTTGTTCGGCAGCGTCCAACGAGGCACGGCAGGACGTAGGTGACGGCAGCGGTAATTTGAAATCATACCTTCCGTGACGTCACACTGAACTTCCCCGTACTCCTGCGTTGCTTTGAGGAGAAGTGCAAAATTTAATAATCGATTACGTCACTATTTTAAATTGTAGTGCAAAAAACTTAGCATGCTTTACCTACAGCCTATATAGATTTGAATCCTTGAGTATCGCGAAATTCTCAAAAAGTGGCGCAGTTGTCCTTTCACGTGCACTGACATCGCGCAGCACACGATGTCTTTTGCGTTTCGCCTTCATCGAAACGTGGCCCCCGGGGCCGGGTTCGAACCCGGGTACACTGAATAAGTAACCGAGCGCCCTAACCACTGAGCCATCGCAATGGCTAGTGCAACATTTACTTTTGTAGGCGCTCGTTGTCTCAGACAGCAGGTTCTAAATAAAACCCCTCATGATGGGTCTGTAGGGCAATAAAGAAAAAAAATGGCTCAATGGCCGTGGAGCGCGGCAAATACAAAAACCAAATACAAAAAAATACAAAAACCAGCGTGCTCTGTTGCACGTCGAAAATCCCCAGCTGGTCTCCGTTGATCTGGAGCCCTCCACTACACCGTCTATCCTATAGCCCCAATGTCTATTCGACACGTTAAACCCGAGATTTTATTACTAGTATTACCAAGAGAAGGATGTATAAATTGTTTCAGCTTCTTTTTTTTTTGGAATCAGCATATCCTTGTCTGCGCGCGACGGAAATAAGCTACGAAAGGTTGGTTCTTGGCAACGGTGGAGATGTACTAATAAGAAAAATTAAATACCGATTAGACAAAAGGGCAATGTGGAAATACACGTGCTCGCTGGCATGCGATAGTGATTACGCTCAGAAAGATGCTACTGCGATGAAGTGATTTCGTTATGCCGATTCGCTGAAATCGTTCTGCTTCTAAGAAAAAATTGCTGCCAGTCGCCAGCGCTCGGCTCCATCCGCTGTTCTCGCACTGCTCGATCTTGAATTCTCTGTCTAGCGACTTATATCTACTTCTCGCAGTCATACTTCCGGTTCTTAGTGTCTGACACGATAGGCTTATGATTGTTGGCGTTTGTTTCATAGAACGCTTGGGCGACTGATTACGTTGAGTTTTCACAACAATCTGCCTCGGCTATTCGGGTACAGGTGGGTGATGGGTGTTGGGGAGATGGGTGAAAGTTTTTGAAGGTGCATTTTACCAGTGAATGGCGGGGTGTGCGCCTACCGGAGTGTGCATCAAGGATGAACGCTGCACGCAGTCACCCCCCCCCCCCCACGCCGCCCCAACACACACACACACACACACACAGCGCGGTTATATTTGGGAAAGCAGGCTATACTGCTAACGCAGTAAAAACAACAACTAAAAGAGTATGCATACTCTAACCTCTGACTCCGAGTGGGATTCGTACCAAGGCCGGCGCAAGAGAAAACTGTGTTTACAGATGCTTTAGGCTACTCAGCTATCTTCTAAGCTTCTTTTCATGGTTGTTGCATAGAATATTTTGAACCTCTCTGACCCACCTCATGCCTTACTTGACCGCGTCGAATTCAGCGATCTCGGCGTAAGGCCTTGTGCCACCATAACTCCCTTTCTCCGGCCGCACATGAAAATTCCAGACGGTGCACACGTCAAGAAAGGGGAACCAGTCAGGAAGTTGAACTTGCGCAGCGTATTCCTCCTGCGCTGTTGTGCACTGTTGTCTGAACAGTCACCTCGTAGAACGCGGCGGTTCTGCGTGTTCATTCATCATGCGGGTTTGCCACACGCTAAACAGTGCTATGAAAAAATGAGCGGCGGCGCAACAAGGACACTAACAATTAAGGGACACCACATGCGCATGTGGTGTCCCCTTTCTTGTTAGTGTCCGTGTTGCGCCGCCGTTCATTTCATCATGCACCAACTCGCCCCTCAGGCCATTCTTCTGAAACAGGCCTATGAAAACGAAGAGTTCGCACGGAATTCCGGAGTTTTTCATCGCAGACTAAATGTTATAATGAAATGTATGATATCAATGGGTTTTTTAAGAGAATGCTTAAGTATGTCCCAAACGAACGCTGCATCGAGACAAAAGTATTATTTTATTGCTGAAATGGTTTCTCGTTGCTCGCACAGGTAGAAATGCACTCACCATGGCTCAAACGTCCCTTTGGCGCGAAAGTATGTACGCCCTAACGTGTAAGGTCCTTGTCTGAAGCGTGAAAAAGGTTTTTTTGGTCAAACTACAGTCCAGCCCACTTAATGAACCTGACGGTCACGCATGTTCCGTGCGTTATATCTGATGTTCGTAGCAACTGGATTTTTCGTACAACAACCAAAAATACTAAGGCCGCTAAATGTTTCGTTTATTTCTTATAAAACTGCGTTATGCGTGCCTACTTGTGCACAGCAGAGACTGTCGCGGTTCTTTCCAGGACATCAAGGGCGGTCATTTAATCCTCGTCGAGACCTTGTTGCCAACTATAAAATTTCGGAGCGGGTTATAACTAATCATGGATGAAGTGTGCATGGCAACTTGTGACAGGTCGGCTACATAAATGAGACTCTTGGCAGTAGGTAGAGCTCGCACTTGGTGTTGAACGTCTCCGTCAGAGCAGGCGCTTCTGCGATTTTGTGGTCCGCAGGAACGTAGTTATCCGAGGAAACATCTGATCGGCTATGGATCAACGAAGCGTTGCCAGAAATTTGCATGCGTCTGGTCACGGGTGTTTTCGAGCTTCTTCTCTCGTTCTTGAGCTGATGCAGCGGCAAAGTAGCGCAGCGCTTGTGACGCAGAATGCATCCGTTGCACTCTCCGCTGTATGACAATGCCTGCACATGGTAGCGGTGCAAAGGATGGAGACGAATGGGCAGGCTATGCATACCACGTGTCCGGCATGGCCAGCAAGGATTTCAGAATTATGAAATTACTGCTGTTAGTTGATTCGCGACCATGGTCAGTAGCTTTGCTTTTCACGATGCCCCTTTCTCACGCGCACCGCGCTTCTTCCATTCGGAATGCTTTGCCTAGACGGCGAACGCTTAGGCAGTGATTGCCCTCGTAGGCCATCGACGCGTATTTGGCCGGCGGTTACTTGCTATTTCAATAGACAGTTATAGTATATCGTTACCATGCTTATTTTACCGTTGACAGTGTTACCGGACGCCGGACTTTCCGATTAAGGCCGGTTCACACGACGGTCCGTTCGTCCGCGGCCCGCGCACTACGTGTTCATGTGTCACCATATTGAGAGGAGCGCTGTCGGCCCGCTGCCTGGTCAGCGCGCCTCTCAATGTGGTGACGCATGAACACGTGATACGCGGGCCGCGGGCGAACGGACCGTCGTTTGAATCGGCCTTTAGCGCTGCGCACGGCAGTGCCGCCCTTTAATTCCATTTCTGGGTTGACGTGTTCTTTCCGGGGCGATGTCGTGAAGGTTGAGAGGCCCTGTTTCATCTGCTTCTTAGCGGAAGAACGACCTCTAAAACCTCGGCGTAGTTCACCGCGCCACCTCGTTCTTTATAACCGAGTGGTGTGGCCAGAGTTTTTCGCTGTATCTGACAAGAATTTCCGTTTCCCTTAGGCAAATTTCACGGTAGCACTACACCCGCTCGTAATAAGCGAACGTTCGTTATACCTGCGGCCATTAAAGTGGGCTGCACTGTCCATCCGCTGACTTCGCTTTAGTACACTAGTATGAAGAAAGTCTAGGTAAGGCTGTAGATGTATGGGTAGAGGAAGTAATGACCGATCGCAAAATTTGTCATCTTCCTTGTGGAGAGGCCGTACAGGTAAGTAAAAGCGAAGAGTGAGAAAAACGAATGAATCAGCACAAAGTTTTCTCACGAGCACGTCCAGAAAAGACAGGCGAGCAGTTAGTCGCATATTAAGCACAGCTGCCAGAAAGGGGTTGGCTGTAGTTTTGAAAATAAATGCCTGAAACAAGTTGGTGGACAAATGGTGCACGCCAGATTAACCACTTTTTATCACTCTATCAAGGGCGCAAAAAATTCTATTGACGCAAAGGTTGGCTTTGATAGCGCCCCAGGAAAATTCGCAAACACTCTATGTAGTCCAAGTATATCTTCTTCCTTGCACAATGCTACAGTTGCAAAAATGTTTCAGCTCAATGTCGCAACGAAGAAGTTGCGAATTTGTGTCCGCGCAAAAAGAAAGCGTTCTCAACTCATCCAAGCGTGTGTTTTTTATCATATTATTTTTATCAGAAAAAAGAGGTTGACGTCATCATAATAAGCCAATGTCGTAATTTCTTACTGCACTATAGTGAGAAGCGACGATTAGCTGTGTTTTTGAACTATAGGGGCCCGGGATATATAACGTGAGTCACAAAGTCGATGTCGAGTAGGTGATTTAAATAAACTATGTTTCGTAAGTTCTGGATGTTAGGGAGAGCCAGTGCTCCCACGAGGCTGTCGTTGGGCGGCGGATGGGCGGTGGAGGGATTTTCGCACATTTTCTTACCATGTAGTAAAGGAAGGGGGGGGGGATGGCAAGTCGGTTTCGGAGCGGCGGGAAGGCGTCTGTAGGTACGTGCCGATACTTGACAGTTTAGTTTCTCAGTAAGGCGCAGGAACGTAAAGGGCGCGTGCTGCGTCAATTTTGAGGCCCCGTAAGTACACTGCGTACGAGAAAGTCCAAACTGACTCAAGCTTCAAGGGAGACCTATTACTCGCGCGACGGGGCCTCCCAAACTGCTCAAGCAGAAGGGTCTTGTAGATGCAAAATACACCGGCTTTTCGCCTCACACCTCATAAGGTGGATTATGGCGTATACATAGCCGATTTTCATTAATTTCGACTTCATTTCATTTTGCGGATCTTGCCGTAAATTCGTCTTTTTGCTGCGGACAATAAATAAAATGGTGAAAGTGAGAACACCTCGCATTAAACATTTTTTTTCATGCTTACGTAAAGCAGTAAACACGACAAAAGGAAGACGGGAGACGACACGAGCGCTTACTAACAACTGGTTATCTTATTCCGGGAAAAGTATATAAAGGCGCACGACACAGGAAACAATGCCAAAAAACAGAAGAACAAAGGTTAAAACTTAAAAACCATACTGCGCATGCACTTCACAGTCAAATCATTACGTCTTTTTCAACAAAATTCGAAGGCTATCTTCCACAGGAGACGGCACTCCCCTATCTCCTGGAACTCACACAATTGCCAAGAAAGCCTGACTCCTTAACTACCAAATTGATAGATGGTGAAGCAACACACTCATATACTTCCTTCCTGATCACATAGGCCTCGACCAACTCCCTACAGATGCAAAGAGGGTTACTAAACAGGACACTTCTCTTATCTACTGGAGGAAGCAATCGTTGCACTCGCTGCAATGCAAAGCCGAGTTGTACGACACCGCTACTTTTTTCACCCATCAGTGATGTTCGAACAAATGCTCATTGCTTCCCCACTTAGAAAGGCAAGTCTCCTCTTTAATCAACCTGATCGAATTTGTAGGGAGATGGTAGAGGCCTTTATGATCAGGAAGGAAGCAGATGAGCGTGGTCCTTCACCATCCATCAATTTCGTAGATAAAGAGTCAGGCTTTCTTGGCAACCGTGTGAGTTCCAGGAGATAGGGAAGTGCAGTCTACTACGGAATATAGTCTTTGAATTTCGTTGAAAAAGATGTCATGACTCTACTATGATGCGCATTCACAGTATAATTTTTTAGTTTTCATCTTTGTTCTTCTGTTTTTAGGATTGTTCACTGTGTTCAGCGCCTTCACTTTTCTGAGAATGCAATAACCAGTTGTTAGTCAGCGTCTGTGTCGTCTCGTCTTCCTTTTGTGCTGTTTATTGCGCTGCTTAAGCGTGAACTACCAACTAGCCCAGTTTTATGTTCTCGTAAACAAATCTTCGCATTTTTTATTTTGCATACCAATGTGCCAGCAAAAAGAAAACACATAGAAAGGTTGGCTGAAACCCATCTGCGTTCTAATTTTTTTTTGTCCTGAACCCGTTTGAACCCATTTGAACCGGTTCGAGATGGTCCGAACCGGTTCGAACCGGAATGGAATGGTCATCTGGAGCCGAACCCGGAACTGAACCCGAAAGGCGTTAACCCGAACCCGAACCGAACCCGAAAAAATACCGGTTCGACACCCTGGTTTCAACTGAACCGCTTCGAACATTTTCGGCCAACTGAGAGGAAAAAATGCCGGAAACAACTATTTTAACGAGGCTGTGCCATTAAAGAATATTGTTTGACGTCTTTCTTTCGTCCAATGACTTTACCCAATTCAGCTTATATCGTCTGCTATCAGCTGATTGCCTTGGTGTTAGCATATAGCATAGTGAATCTGGTGCAACAGAAACCATTAGTAATGTCAATGTCCGCATTTCACCTAACCAGTACCCCAGTATCAATGAAACGGATGTAATTTGAATGTCAAAACACTAATATGTCGTCCTGCCTTCGAAGAAGCCTGAAACACTACCACGAAAGGAGAGGGACGATAGAACATGAAAGTTCGAAAAACGTAACACAGCCCATTGCAAAAAAATTCAGGGGGCACTTTGACTGTCTAAAGTGGGTAGAGGCGGAAGCGTTTTCCGCACCACCTTCGCTGTTTCTGTGGCACTGGTGGCGTCACATATAATTTAGTACTAATTACTAAGTGATGGCAAATCACTAATTAATACTTAATTACTGATTAATGCCTGAATACTAATTAACTGCTAATTAATGACGCTTAAGCTTCGCTTTTAGGAGTGGAACGCGACAGCGCGTTGTAGCGCTGCCAGGGAGTCCACGGAACGCCACCACCCGTTCGGCGCGATGCCTTGCCCTTTGAACGCAACGCTTTTTGAGGAAAGGAAATGGCGCAGTAATTCTCTGTCATCTCGGTGGACACCTGAACCGCACCGTAGAGGAAGGGAGGTGGGAGTGAAAGAAGATAGATAAAGAGGAGCCGTAATGAAGAATATGAGAATTGTATTTGAGGAAGGAAATTACGCAGTAACTGTCTCACATATCTCGGTGGACACCCGTCAAAATTAAGGGGGGCACTGTTTTGACCTAAAGTGTGGTCACTGATGTGTGGTTAAGATGTTAAGCTTCGCCCCTAAGAGTGGAACGCAACAGCGTCTCGCAACGCTGCCAAGGAGTCCATAGAACGCCATCGCCCATTCGGTTCTACGCCTCCCTCGTCGGTAAATTGGTTTTTGAGGAAAGGAAATGTATCTGTCTCTCATTTGTCGGCGGACACCTAAACCTCGCCGGAAGGAAATGGAGGAGGATGAGAGTGAATGAAGACACCGTATTCACTAGACGCGCCTTTGTTCATTCCAAACCATCGAGCTGGCATGGCGGAGTGGATAGCATGCTCGTCTCTCACCCCGAAGACCGGGGTTCGATTCCTGAGCTCGACCAATTTCTTAATCGGTTTTATTTATTTATATGGCCTGACTAGTAAAGCTAATTAGGCTAATTGGGTAATTAAGCAGTTAACTAAGCTCAGGCCCACTTACTTGGAGCATCACTATACGATCCCTTCAATTGGTTGCATGGTTACTAGCCAAAGTGCAATTGGCCCCGTTTGAAATTCGCGCACTGTGACGTCACGACCGTTTCCACCAATTGAAAAGCGTGACATTTTCTGTCGACAACTGCTGCTTACAACGATGAGACATTAAAGGCTTCCGCCTTAATAATTGCACTGCAGAAGGATGAAAAGCTGGATGAGCTCGACGGTATATTGCCTTTACGCTTGGGTGCTCGTGTTAAGATCTTCTTTGAAGAAGAATCCCATCCAACTCTCCCAGATTTCCGCCCTCCCACAATATAGACCACACTGTCGATTTTTCCTTTAGCGATTCTTTAAAAAATAACGCCTGCATATGGTAATTTTCAGCAGCTCCGCACAACAAGCGGAACGCGCTCAGCTGTGAGTTGGCCCACCATTAAATATTAATTCTGCTCTTCCTGCAGACACTCATCTGGTCTTAGAGTATGGAGCTCCTGTTGAGGCCTCTCCATACTGAGCGCCATCCACCTCCCACTGTGCGCTTCCAGTATAGAAAGCACACCCCAGAGTGAGAGTGGCAATGCGATCAGGAGCTATTCACGCCCTACCATCAGCCATGAGACGCTGACGACTCACTCGGGACTGCAACTGTTCGCCCTGATGACAACGGCAGTGCTTCTGACGACTGCCACCAGGTGAGGCAGAAAGCGCTCTGCGCGGTGGTTGCGGGGCGAGAGTCCCGCTGCTGTCTTCATACGCGACGCTGGCATACATGCCGGAACTGGCCGGTATTTTCCTAAGCGCGCAAAGAGGAGGCACTTCCTGCGCTTATGACACGCCTGCTGAGGGACCTTAATACTCTTGATGAAGTCAGAGAAAGCCTAGTTCACACGCGGTACGGGCGCCTCGGCGACCTGAAAATAAATTTTTGCTCTCCGTTATCCAAGAACTTGAGTCACAACATTTGAACGACATCCCACCTGTGAACTTGGGAATGCATTACGGTGTTCGCTCTTCACGTATCTACTAATGTAATTTAGTGTATTTTCTGCAGCACAGCACATGCATGTGTTTTTAGAATATTGAAAAGACAGTTGCCCTTGGCGCTGTGGCCTGGCAATTTTTTGGTATTCCGTCCAGTTGCGTGCACTGGAGGGGTTGCTTTGCCTGCAACGTTCTTGAAAGCGCGTTTATCTTAGCGTGGTGTAAGCGAAATTTGTAGTGCCTCAGCGCCGAGGGTGACTCCGCTTTCTTTGTTTCTAAAAAGTGATATGGATATTACTTACGGAGGCGATACATCTTCACAATAAATAAGAACACTCAGAGTAATAGTTCCATTCACTATGTAGTATTAGTCTACCACTGTACACTTAGCACGCTTTAGATATATTGTGATCCGCGACGCTTCTCACAATGCAATGGAGAAAAATCGGCTCCTCTAGCTCATAAAGCCTCTCATCAAAAATTGCAAAACATCTTTGGCGAAACACCCCGTATGTGGGGCAAGCCATACAGTTGACGGTGAACCTAATGTCTGGCATTTACCTTCTCGACCTTTGCTTCTTGGAAGATGTTCCTTCTCAAGTTAACTATTCTAATTAATAATACCTGCTTTCAGCAGTGGTTCTTTAGGATACTTCCAAAGAACTGTCGACAGTTAGTGGACCAGTGTGACAGTTGTGACAATCCCGGCGACGTCCTTCAGTTCACATTTTTCTACCGCTTATGACCGCCAACGCGCCTTTGAAGGTATCATCTGTGACCCACCGCTGCGCATCCTTCGTGCGTCTTTCTATAGTAAACATAGCGGTGTTCAAATGTGAACACTTTGTCTCTCTCGGCGCACTTCGCTGTAGGCATGAATTCGGCATGCCATATGCGGAGCAGCACGAGCACCATGGTGCCGTAGCTAGCAAAAGGTCTAGGATCAGCACTAAAAAAAATTTCTGGGCCTATGTTTACTGCCGTACCCCATAAAAGTCAGCGACAGCTGACTGGCATTACGCGCCGAGAGGTCTGGAGATGAAGGCCAGTTTTGACGTTTCACAAGCTTGTTTTGACGTCCCTACACTCACTTGCATAGTCGGCCTTATTTCGCATGCGGTCTACGGTTTGATCGTGTTCTATCCACGTTTCACGGACTCGGAGCCCGTTGGCACGAAGCAAATCAGCCATATACACTTCCCAGTGTTGAACCCGGCCCCGGCAGCCGCGTTTAAATGCAGTACGCAAAAGGCGCATTCAAGATCCCCGGGTGGTCGAAATTATTCCGGAGCGCTAGACTACAGCACCTCTTTCTCTTTTTCCTCTTTCACTCCCAACTTTATCCCTTCTCTCATGGAGCGGTTCAGGCGTTCACCATGAAGTAACAAAGTTACTGCGCGTTTCCTTTCCTCAAAAAACAGTTTCCTTATTCGCAGTCTAACCCCCTTTAATTGTTTTTGGAAAGGAAAGGCGCGTAACTGCCCTACTGGACCATTGTACACCCCAAACTCGGTTGGAGGTGGCGGGGGTGTCCGCCTAAATAACGCTAACAAGTTACACAGCTGCCAATGTACCCTGTAAACTGCTCGTACAAAGCTATTACACTCTCCGCTTTAAAATGCTTTCTCTTTTGCTTAAGAAATGTTGCAAGCCTTCGTCCGTCCATTTTGAGAGCAGGGCATTTCGCGCTATCTGTTCCAGATGTATGTTGTCCAGGTCGCCTGCCAATTCACCTGCGCCTTCTCTTAACCGCCCGCGTCGGCATTTTACTGCAACTCCAAACAAGAGGCGAATGTGCTTAGCCAGGAGAACTACACTCACTTCTGCAGCCTCTACGCCAGAGGGTGAGGCAGCAAGAACCCGTGCCGTATAACCGCCCTTCACGAGGACCGAGCCTGGGACAGGTGCCTCGTGAAGATGATGTCCCTCGCCTGCTTGGAGTGAGTAAACGGCCACAAATGTGGGCTGGACCTTTTGCACCGCACTCGTGCCTACTGCACAAAAGGCTCATTTGGCGGACTTTTATTTATTTATTTATTTATTGAACTTCACAGGCCCGAACGGGCATTGTGTGAGGGGGGTTACAGTATCAAAAAGGATTTCAGCAACAAGAGGCAAACACTGGGTATATAAGTATCAAAACAGAACATAATTCACAAGAACTAACATAAAACTAAATCGTACCTACACAGCGCAATACTTGCATGTGCATACATACATATACACAGAAAAATAAGGCTAACATGGTAACACATTACGTTGTACAACATAACACATGTACTTAGCGCTAGCAGTATAAGTTTAACACATGTTCACGGAATGACGCAGGGTTAGGTAATGATGCAATTGCATCAGGAAGATCATTCCAGAGTGAAATGGCACGAGGAAGTGCAGATGAATTGAACGCTTTTGTACGGCCGAAAATGCGAGAAAAACTAAGATGATTATGCAAGCGTCGAGACGTGCGCAGTGGATTGCTGAGTGGCAGAGGTGATGGTCTATCTGTGTACACGTACTTGTGTATCAAGCATAGAAGCGCGACATGGCGGCGTTTTTCTAAGGGCGGGAGATCATGTTCTTTTTTCATTTCAGACACACTTGATTGGCGGGCATAATTGTTAGAAATAAATCTGACAGCTCTGTTTTGTATCAATTCTAATTTTAAGTTCAGATAGTTTTGATGTGGTGACCATAACGGAGATGCATATTCAAGCTGGGGGCGAACGTAAGTCACGTAAGCTAACTTGCGAACATGCGCAGGCGCATTTTTTAGGTTGCGGCGGAGATAACCAAGGGAGCGAGATGCTTTAGCACAGATGGAAGTGATATGCTCGGTCCATGAGAGGTGCGGTGATAAAAGAATGCCTAGGTATTTATTCGAGGTAGTCTGAGCCACAGGCACGTTGTTCAGGGAGTAGCAGAACTCGGAATTGGAACGTTTACGGCTGAAAGTCATTGTTTTACATTTGGAGGAATTGAGCGACATGAGCCACTTTTCACACCACTTAGAAATAATATTAAGGTCCTGCTGAAGAAGGTGATGGTCATTAGTCGATTTTATCTCACGGTAAATTATACAATCATCAGCAAACAAGCGCACAACAGATGATATGTTAGTTGGTAGATCGTTAATATAGATAAGGAACAACAAAGGACCAAGAACACTGCCCTGAGGAACACCAGAAGTAACGGAAGAAGACGGCGAAGAATAGCTATTAACAAAGGTAAACTGTTCGCGAAAAGAAAGGAAGTTACGGAGCCATGATAAAGTTAGGGAATCAAGACGAAGTGCTGACAACTTGGAGATTAGACGGCAGTGGGCTACACGGTCAAACGCCTTCGAAAAATCAAGAAAGATGCAGTCTGTTTGTTCATTTTTATCCATATTAAAATTTAGATCAGTTGTTAGCTCGAGCAGTTGAGTGTCACACGAATAACCTTTTCTGAAGCCGTGCTGGTTGTGAAAGAAAAAGTTATTGGACTCAAGGTGGCGGCGAACATTAGAAGAAACAACATGCTCAAGTAGTTTACAACATATACATGTGAGCGATATTGGTCTGTAACTGTCAGGAGAATTTCTATCACCGTTTTTAAAAACTGGAATGACTTTTGCCATTTTCCACTCTGCAGGGAGTTGACCTGTCTCTAGTGATTGCTGGAATATACGACATAATATTTCGCTAGAAATCGGCTTAGTATTTTTGAGTACCTTGGAATTAATATTATCAACGCCACACGAAGTGGAAAGGTTGAGGTTGTCGATTAGAAGTGATATGCCTTCAGGAGTAACAGTGATGGGTTCCATATACGGCCAGTCAAATTCGGGGACAAATGGTACACTGGAATGATCTTCCTTAGTGAAGACGGATGAAAAGAATTTGTTGAACTCAGAGGGGACATCATTATCAGGAACAGGAACATGTGCGTCTCTACACAGAGAAATGTGATTAGTATTTTGCTGCGGTGCAATAAACTGCCAAAACTTTTTAGGCGCGGATTTTAACAATGCGGGGAGATCATAAAAGAATTTATTCTTCGCGTCACGTATGGCAGCACAGTATGAATTGACACAGACTTTGTAAGACGTCCAGTCATTCTGATTGCTAGTCAGCAAGGCTCTCTTATATAATCGTTTCTTTTTATTTCTAAACCTTCTAAGGGACTTGTTAAACCAAGGATTACACTTATCATTGCTCACACGGACTAATGGGACGTGCAATTCAACCAACTCACAGATCTTAGCCCTAAAAAGGGCCCAGTTTTCATGCACCGTTCTAGAAGAAAAATGTGGCAGAAATGTGAACCGAAAGAAAGTGTCAAGATCAGTGTTAATCCGAGAATAGTTGGCCTTATTGTAGTCCCGTATCTTTTTAGTTTCATGACCGGAGTGCCTATGACTGATTCTAATTGGTAATTGCATCAACTTGTGATCACTGAAATCATCAAAATATGTAATATCGCCTATGGAATCAGGAATGCTACTAAAAATTAGGTCTAGAGTATTTGAGCCACGTGTTGGATGGTTGACAATTTGAGACAGGTTAAGGTCCAAAGTCAAATTTAGAAAATCTTGGGATGTGCTGCTAGCGGTCGATAAATTAGACCAATCAATATCTGGAAAGTTGAAGTCACCGAAAAGGTATAGGTGATCGCATGGATATTTCAATATAACGGCATCAATGCTAAGGTGTAACTTCTCAACAAAGCCGTGACTCTGATCGGGGGGTCGGTAGCAGGCACCAATAAGTATCTTTGTCGATGACGAGACGAAGGCTGTCCATACAATTTCTAGGGGAGAATGTGTTTCGACTACGAATGACCTGATGGTTTTCTTGATGGCAATCAAAACGCCTCCGCCCTTTCTTTCTGAGCGGTCATGACGATATATACAGAAAGTATTTCTGTCAGGCAGAACTTCACAGCTGTTTATGTCAGGGTGTAGCCAGGTTTCAGTTAGTATGATAATATCAGTGTTGTTGTCATCGATGAAAGAACAGATCTGATCGCGCTTCGGAAGCAAGCTACGAATATTAGCGAATGTTACTGATAAACTCGACCCCGATGCGCTTCTTGCAGTGCCTGTATGCGTATTAAGACCTGATTTCCGAGCTAGCTAGCTGCAAGAGATTACGGAATCGGTTTCACTGTCAAATCTGTAGGTCCTGTCACCCATTCGCATTTTGTCAACAGACAACCTGAACTTTTTGTCATTTGCTTTGGCGTACTGTATCAACTTTTTTCGTGCCATGCGGGTGGCAGCAGAAAAATCCTCGCTGATAGAAAATCCAGTGTCTTTTAGTTTGCGAGCAGCAGCTAAGACTGTTTGCTTATCCTTAAAATGAGCGAATTTTGCTATAATTGGTCGTTGCTTTTCGGAAGCAAACTTTCCTAAACGGTGGGTGCGTTCAAATTTCGATGGGGTGATTGTAATTTCCAGGTGCTCAGAGCAAAAGTCTATTAATTTTTCTTCGGACTTTGGCCCGTTTTCTTCAGGGTCGTCCTCGATACCGAAAAATAACAAGTTGCAACGCCTAGATCTATTATCAGCGTTATCGCATCTTGAATGAATGGACTGCAGTTCTTTCCTAATATCGGACATGACATTATTAGAAGCACTGGTTGAGGAACTACTGGGAGAAGCTATAGCGGTTTCAAGGGCAGACACCCTGTCCATTAGACGTTTGATTTCATTGTCAGTGGATATTTGTTTTTCTTTAACACTTCTAAGCTCGCCTAATATTTCAGCTTGCCCTGCTTCAAGTCTCTTCACTGCTTGAAGAACAATTTCAAGGGTATCAGGACCCGGGTTCACTTCGATATCACCAGACAGAAGCAGTAAAAAATCAAGCAAGGAAGCGCGAATTTGCGACAACAACAACAGGTATCTTCTAGTCATATCACACAGTTCTACTGGGCACGACACCGCTATAAAACAGTAATTACTGCTCTTAATACAGGTACAATGGCTCAAGTAACTAACCTGAAAAAGCAGGAAGGTTGAGTGCCCCATTCCGGCAGCAGTATCGTGCCCAGTCAAGGCCGGTGCAGGTGGGCGTTTATATGCCGCGCCGAGTATGCCGATAGCGGCTGCTGACGTTGAATGCCGGTGTTGCCAGGTGAATGTTCCGTTGTAGGCCAGGCTTGACCAAGTGTAGCACGGCCCGACCGAACACAAAGTATGCTCCTCGAAGAAAGTGTGTCGGGTAGGTCGGACCCCAGGCGGCCAGGCGAACACACTACACAGTAGTGGCACCTGAAAAAGCAGGAAGGTTGAGTGCCCCATTCCGGCAGCAGTATCGTGCCCAGTCAAGGCCGGTGCAGGTGGGCGTTTATATGCCGCGCCGAGTATGCCGATAGCGGCTGCTGACGTTGAATGCCGGTGTTGCCAGGTGAATGTTCCGTTGTAGGCCAGGCTTGACCAAGTGTAGCACGGCCCGACCGAACACAAAGTATGCTCCTCGAAGAAAGTGTGTCGGGTAGGTCGGACCCCAGGCGGCCAGGCGAACACACTACACAGTAGTGGCACCTGAAAAAGCAGGAAGGTTGAGTGCCCCATTCCGGCAGCAGTATCGTGCCCCCACAATAGAGGAGAGTTATACGGACAGCTCCTAGTAATGAAAAGCATGCCTCCTGAGCGTTGCACCCAGACTTCTGACAAGAGCATTATGGCCTTGTTTTAAAACTGTTTGAAAGGGAAGCTTGCTGCACAACAGACATTTTTTCTTCAGCTGACTAAAAAAATTACGCCGATTTAGCATTGCTAAGCAAGCAATATTGTGCGGAAGAAGGTTTTTGTAGGTGGACACCTTCGTCATGTACCTGAAAGCGCGATTGAGGTGTCTACTGACCCTGGGAGCCAGTTATACGCCTTCCCTTTTCATCATATCAACGGAGTGTGGTACGTTCTCAGTTCTAACGCAAAGGAACCCAGTAAACGACGGAGGCCTATCGCTCCAGTGCCAATTTCTGCCAAAACGTAGACAATGCAAACACCGCGAGCAGCGCACCTCTCTCTGTCAGTACCGCTACATAGCTAAAAGAGCATTTCAGGCGTCCACTGACCCAGGGCGCATATGCGCGTTTCCTTTCCTTTCGTGACTTTTGCGCGCAGATGATCTTGATGAAGATTGGCGTGCAATGCACACCGAGAGCACGAGGCAATTTAACAGGAGGCGTGATTGGCTGCGGCGATAGCATAGTGCTCGTGTGCTGCGGCCAGCAACGCTCTTCCGTTCGCGCAACCACGAGTTGGACACCCAGGAGTGGCAACGTTTTTTTTACTTCTGCGTGTATCTGAGAGGCTGCAGGGAAACCTCATCTTTTTAGGATTGCTAGTGCAGAAGTGCTTTCGCACTAAAAGCGCAGCTGACAACTGGACATACATGAAACTTCGAGTGAAAGGCAAACCATCGAATTGTTCATAAAGAAAAAAAACTAAGCTTTGTGGCAGGCACACAATACCGTTGAACACCCGCTAGCTGCCAGACTACTAATGCGCCATTGTGAGCGCGCATCTGCAGTGTAAATATATAAAGAAAACTGTCAGGATTGCTACGCAAAATTGAATGCGGTATACAACGCAGGACGTGAAAATGTTACTATGAGAACACTACGAGTACTCAAGCGGCATCATAACATTATTTCGATGTTAATGTAACACTTTCCCGGAAAATATATTTAAATAAAAAAAACGTTTTCTATAGGGCTACAATAGAGCTGCTATGTTCACATATGCCATATTTAAATGTTACGCATGAAGGTTTATCTTGTTGGTGAATTTTTGGTTGGACTTCTTGCGGCAGCATTTTCGTTTTGACAATGCACGGAAGCACTGACTTTTATGAAAGCTGTGGCTCTTAATATCATGTCCACTGACCTGTGCAAAAACCTGTCACCACAAATTGTTATCAATCAGCATTGCAATATCAACACAGTGACTAGTGGGTTTTTAACCCCGTTTTAAAAGCTTGTGACTTTTACTTGCATGGCAGTGTGGGTGGCGTGTTAAGCGAATGCCACTTTTTCGCAGCCACACGTAAACACGTAAACTCTTTGTAGATTATCGCGATAAGTTCTAGCCAGATAGAGTTATGGATGCCTAAGAAAAAAATATATATGGTCAGCCTGAAACTGTGCGTATGAATGGACTGGGTGTATCACAAGTTTCAAGGGAATATAATTTGGTTTTCAAAAGTACATCCGGACGCTTGAGCAGTATATAAAGCTATCAAGGTCCTCAGAGGTGAGAATGATGGTTCTCTTAGGCCGTAAAGGGAATTAGAGGTTCAGGTGGGCCGTAACTATCTCACTACAGGGCTTCTTCAAAATCAGATCTTCAGCCTTGTAAAGTTTCGACGCACATTGCATATGATGGCTTCAAAAGCGCTTGTGACACCTTCGTATTAACCAAACTCACTGTCCACACAGATTAAGCATTGTAGGTATGATTTCCACGAGTTCGTTGCTAACCTGAAAAAGCAATGCTTTGTAGCCTCAGTACGTGGTCATATTTGACTTCAGCTAACGTTTTTCAGGCTTCTCGACCGAACGATAATACCACGATGACAAAACAGACTTCTCGCCCTATCGGAGGCAAAAATCCGACAGCGATTGTTGTGCAATCATCTCCTATTCCACCGAACGGGAGCGCCTGCTTGAAAAGTGGTCTCTATGAAGTGAAGACGCAGGGCACATTCGCGACTGCGCCTACTCTGCGGCCCACCTGGATAGGTACTGAGCAGTATTGTGAAAGTGCCTCTGTGGTCACATATCGAGGTGTGCCCACATGGCGGTATTGCCACTACAAAGGGCAAAGAATACTTACCGTACAGCCGTTCCTCGCAGTTCTTCACAAATATTTTCAGCCGAAGCGGAGGCCAGCCTTTGTTGCCAGAGCTTCGCCAAGCTAACCGGAATATCCTGTGCAGTGTTGGATCAGTCCGAGAGGCAAGGGAGCAACACCGCGCTATGATTCGTGGCCTCTGCGCAGGCTGGCGTGGACCGGTCGGGCGCTCTCCGAGCTGCTGTTCGTGGTTGGGGAGCTACCGCCGGCGGAGATCTTCCTGGCGCTCGCACGCAGCCGTATTCCCCACTTCGGGGTGGCGCTGAACCGAGGCAGGGAACAGCGCCTTCCATTTGTCTTCCACCGGCTCAGCGGGCGCATACTGCGTGCAATCCGGATTCCTGCGTCAGCGGAACGCCCAGCTCCGGTGAATGGGCTCAATAACCGTTTGGGGAGCGGTGGCTTGCAAGGAATGATGCGATTACTGTGCTCTAACCTAATTTTTGTCATTGATGAAAGTGAAAGGAAAACTTTGTGGACGCTGGCTTTGATTGTTCTTGCAATTTACATTTTCTCAATAACTAGTGTGCTCACAAAAAGTACTTCATAAAAGGACAAATGCCTACATCAAGATAGTTTTACTTCTCCCTTCCTGGCTATAGCTATACCGAATGCTCAAATGCAGTAGTGGCGGAATACTCGTATGAGTGCGAAACGCATAGTAAATTTTGCGGGCGTTTAATATGCGCTGTGCACCTGGAGGCAGCTCACGCAGTTTATCTAGTAAGGCCAACCTGATGCATATGCAGAATCTCCATCTCTCTATGTTAGCGAAGGTGTGTTCCGCTCTGAAAAAAAAAAACGAAAACGTTCCGGATGGCGTGGTAGACCTAAGAGGGCTGTGCTAGGCTTGAAAATGAACTGCGGCATTGAATTTTGTTCTGCCGTCAGGATTTTGATCATTTCTTTTTTTTTTCATAAATATGAAACGTGCATTTGTTCCTTCTTGTTTTTGTCGTGATGTGTCATCTGGGCATGAGCGCGTCACATTTCTGCGCGGTGAAGATTGCAGATGCCGAAAAAATCCACGGGTCATGTTTCACTACAGACACTTTAATTTTAGAGCGGCAGCAAGTTAACTCGATGAAGTGAAGGAAAAAGACCGAATCCATACAACAGACAAAATAAGATGTGCCTGCACGTAAACAAGGCACACTTTTCAGATTTAACACTTGTGAGATATACAGTTGGTCAGAATATGTGGAGGGCACGAATGAAAGGCAACACTTTGCAAAGCAGCGCGGCTCAATTTGCACTGCGGGCGGTGGTAGGTAAGGAAAGCATTGCAGCATGTCGAAAGAGACATCACGTGGCGCATACAGGAACAAAAAGGCCTAAGGCCACTTTATATTGCCTTTATTCATACTACACCCTCTGTGGTATTAATCGTTAGCTAATGGCACAAAATTCGCAAAATATCGACAGCGTTACGCAGGGACATGCACGTGCAACTAAAAGTTGTTCGGTTCACCAAGACAAGCGGATTCTGAGTAGGGTGCAACTCTTGCCGACCAGCATTGGTTAACCTTTTATTTTTGGTACTCTTCAGATGAATGTCGGAAATGTCCCTCATTCGGACTGCTTCTTGAGTGCTTGCAAGTATTTTGAGAGCTCGGTTTACGCAGAGCATCTCATGCAGCCAATATAATCCGGAATATAGGGGCACCAACAGCTTCTTTCTAGCGCCAAAAATAGCCACTGCAAGTACAGTGACGACGCCCTACATCGTAACCAAATCTGCGCCCTTAAGTGTATACTGCAATCTATACTACCCTGGGAACACCTGCAGTTTTAGCGAAAATAGTGTCCACGACAAGGGACACTACATCTACATTACATCTACTACACTACTACACTACTACACTACTACACTACATCTACTACATCCACATCCCTTTCTGCATCTACATTTATTTTGGGGGTATTCATGGGGGTGACCTCCTGTCAACGTGCCCCTGGAGATATCCGTGGAAGCTTTTTTTATAATTCCTTCGAAACCCTTGTTAGAGCAGCCTCGTTATCACAAGCTCCAGATAACCGATTGTTACAGCATGATGCGCACAATTGTATTTTTCCGTCGCGGCGTCCAAGGTTTCTGATAAAATAAAGAAACCTTTGCAAAAAGACTAGCGCCAATAGCTTTAACCGCGATCGGTGGACATATATTCTTTTTATACCCGGCGAAAGTACAGGGAGAGTCACAATGCTTTATAATCACGTATGCACTGTGTGCGTCTTTATATGTCTTGATAAGTGAACAATGGCACTTACGCGTCCGATGTCCAAAAAAGATTTGTGTGTTGATGTTGGGTAACACCAGCGATGTTGTGGCTTTCTGTTTTATAAACCTTTTGTGAACTTGTGTTTAAGTTTCGAAATACAGTTTTACTTTAGATTTATACTGTATCATTTATCTGATTCTCATTCTTCTCACCGGCGCTTGGCAGCTGGGCTAAGGTAAAAACTTACAAATTTCGAATATGCATAAGTAGCTGCACCTGCGCACTTCAAGTTGTAAATAATTTGCAGGTAGCTTGCCTTAATTCGTACCTAGCTGTGTACACGTTTAAGGAACAAATGGAATGCTATTAAAGAAACTTAAACCAACCTTACACACCCTGGCACCCTGTTGAAGAACAGCACTGCTGCATCTGTACTTGTCAGCTGAGTGGACCCTATTAAATAAAGAAAGAAATGCTGGATCCTTATCAGGCTATCTTTAGCAGCGTGATGTCTTTAGTGGTGCTTCTTTGTGTCGTTCAGAGTACGCGCGTGACTGTGGCTGATGTGCTTTAATCGTTTGTGCAGCTTGTCGTGTACTTCATCAAGGGAACTAGTGATGATTTCAGCACTGGCAGCCGCGCATCCATGCTTGAGGTCAACTCATGACGTGTGGCTGCGGTCTTCATCCTTCAACGTGCGACTACCGACGTCAATCTCGCCGTCGTTCCCTGGGGTATTGATGCAGTGAAGTACAATGACTGCCTGCCTCACCATAAGTTCCCGGAGTACCCGTGGTTGGACGTTCAGGCGGAGTTCCGCATAGTTCATGCCGCTGGGCATCTGTTCCCTCTGTGTCGTCCTTGTCACCTTGCCCCCGGTGATAAGGTCATCCACATCTCTGCACAGCGGCACGGAATATCTCGGGCTCTGCGCTGCTCCCAGCGCCTGAGCTGTGTTGAGAAGTGGAGACGCATGTGGTGCACGAATATTACCGTTGGGTACAGCAGCAATGATGCCCTCTCCGCCTCAGTTCGGACACCTGTCGACCCCGACCTCACAACCGAAGAGTATCACCACGACAGCCACGACGCAGGCCTCATTTCGGCTGCTTTCTGCTGTGCTTAGACATGCAGGTGCGATCATGAGCCCCTTTAAGCACGATGAGTTCAGCAGACAAAGGGAGGCGTACGCGCAGCAGGAAATACGTTTCTGGTGGCCTCCATCGCAATTGCCGGTGAGGGCTAGCTGATGGGCATTTCTCGTCGTCCGCTGTTCACCTGGCACACTATGCTCCTTCGGTGTGGGGAGGCAGGTCATCGGGGCACGCCACCCATCTTTGCGCGCCGCCGGGGTTTGACGGCCGACACCACGAACACATGCTTTGTCTGCAGAGAATTGTGACCATTAACTCATATTAACGGAAATTTTAATCGATTATGTGCGAAAAATTGGTATTTTTTATTAGGTTTCTATATCTGGGCCTCTATAAGGAATCCAAAAATAAAGTTTCTAAACATTCCTTTCTTATTCGTGGCGTGCCGCAATTTTCTGAGAGCCCAATCCATAGCCAATTCGACAATTTCACACAAGGGCGTTATTATGATCTTTATCTGGTATTAGGTTTGGTACAGCCTGTTAAAGCTTAGAGGTAGTCACCCCTTTGCGGTAGTACCTACATATATTTGAAACGATTACGTGATGGTGACTTTTACTGGCATTTTACTGGCGTATTACTCAGTGGTGACCATTTTGCATAGAGTTATTCGTTCTTTTAGAGCACTCAGTGATTGCACGTCACTGGCTGACAGATCACTGCCGTTTATGTACAGTTGGCGAAATTGCCTACGAGATTCGATACGCGGACACTAATTTATCATCTAAGGCCACGGAGTGTCAAATGGACAATGAATGCAGCAAAGTGAGACAAGCTTGTAATAGTGACCGCAGACTGAATAAAAAGAGTAGTTTCAATCGCTGTCTTCGCGCCGCATAAAACTCGACAGATGCATCAATCCCTTCTCGAACGAGGAGGTTTATTGCTATTCGGAGTGTGCCTGATGCGCATACGGACGTTATAAATCATAATCTCCTTCCTCTTTAGCGCCAATGAGGTGGCTCTCTTCGAGGGCTTCTTTGTGTTAGTAAATGAATGTAGGCTACACGAAACAAATTAGAAAAAACGTTGCCAGGAAAATATTTTAGATAATATATGTCGCTCATTTGCGCACACAGATCGGATGGAATACATGAGTTGAGCAGGACGGAGCTGCCGGTACGCTGCTCAGCTTAGCAAAGCTCGAAAGTGACAATCTAGTGGAGAGCACTTGAAAAAGAATTCGCAGCAAACAAAAAAAAAATTAGGAAAAAAAATTTGCGGTCATGAATTGGGGTGAGACACGTTCGATGCTGAGAGTGCCTTTAAGAGGTTCATACCCCGAAAATATTACAAAGTTGAAGGGTTAAGTCTGTAGCCAAGTGCAGGTCGATGTTTCATCATGGGTTCCACCCCATAAATGCCCGTAGCTTGTTTGAACAATTGTTAGTGAATAAGGCGCCGGTCGACACGCTTTTGAGTGCTCAAAGAGAACCGCAACAGTTGTTATGGAGACTGGTGACATGTGCTGTGCGGCGGGAACAGCCGCAAGTTAGGTAGTGTTAGTGACGAACGTGCAGTATTGGAAGTCGTACCTTTAGATCTTGGTCTAGCGCATGCTGAAAAAATGATTAGGCGGGAAATACAGGAAGCAACAAGCTTTTAAGACCTTATCTTTTTGTCAGTATAGGAATGTCATAAATCGTGAGGCTTTTTCTTCAGTCATGGTATGAGAGTCCCTTGTGGGCTTCTTGAAGCCCCTTTTGGTTGCTGGAGTTTCACAACACCCGGTTATCTATTGTGGTGGACCAGAGTGCCCAACCAGTGTGCAGCAGCGAGTTTGGTCCGATTGGTCAACTGTTACGCGGACCAAGAAGAAAGAATAGTGTGTCAAAAAGCGGCATTGTCTGCTAGTACAATCTATGCCCGTATTGCCTTTGCTATAGTTAAAGTCTGTGCTCAGTAAGGAACAAAACATATACGATGGTTAGCTGACTTGTTCAGTGCAGAGTAGAATTTACGGAATACTTCCTTCCATTTTTTTTTGTGTGCTTGCGCTACTTGCTGCTCATGCCGTGGGGGGGGGGGGGGGGGGGGGGGGCGGGGGTTACAGAGAAGGTCACGTGACAGGTTCGCATCTGAGTGACGTGCGCTGGTGGGGGTTACTGTGAGGGCTCCCGAGCCGAGCGGTTTCCGGAGGTCTCGAGGGAAGGCCGAAATTCATTGAGACACAGCATCGAAGATAATCGCGTTTTCAAAATTTTTAAAACTGCTACGGCCGTAACTAGTGTCCAGCAGTAAATCTCTAATTGCAAGAGACACCTAACTGCAATAGCGACGTTAGCTACTAGAATTGTGGAAAACCTGTTCCCCCCCCCCCCCCCCCCCCCATGGTCGACGCGGTCCACCATCATCATCGTGCGTCAGGACAGCGCCGGCTGGGCGAGGAGGAAAGTTCCCCTCATGGGGTAAGCGGAAGCAACGACGGGTGCTCCACCTCGAAGGCTACGTGGAGATCCGCGGGGCCGTTGAGACTCTCTTCGGGATCCGGCCAGTCACGAGCGGTTGCCACCGCACGCTGTCGTCACCTTTTGTGGCAGGCGCTCGTATATCTCTCTCCACAGCTCCCCCCTCAAATGCTCGGGGATGGCTTTGCCCCAAAGAATGCGGCGGGCACGGGAAAACCCGGCCGCCATTGTCGGCGCGCACAAACGTTCGCCGCCGATACCTCCGAAGTATCGTCCGTGCCCCAGCCGGTAAGTCGGAAACCCTTCTTACGTTAGCCTTCTATTTCTGAGGAACGCCTCGTTCATGCTATCTAGCTAGCTGGCCTGCTCTATGTATTCGTTGCAAGTGTAATAAATAGCATATGAAAGTTCACGCTTGGACATTCATCCCTTTGTTCTCTCGAGGACGAACCCCTGTAGGGTTAGCAAGCGGAACCGCTGCATCCGCGGTGTGGGAGGGCGGGGCGGAAGGCTTACCCCCAATATATCCACATAATTTACTTAACTAGCATACCAGTTAAGGGATTCGCCTGTTGTCTACCGACTCGAGTATATTACTTTGGCGCATTGCATTAACAGTGTCACGCTGTGAAGAAGCTGGGGTCTATCTACCTGTTTTTCTCTCTGCATGCCTTTCTGTCTGTATCCTCCGGGAGTGAAGCCGCCACCCCCCAGTAGTGCCATCCACCAGCCTCCTCCGCACTGCACCACCACAGATAGGGGCTGCCCATCTACCCACCACTACCCTCACACGACCTCTGCCCACCTTTCCCCTGCATGTAAATCGTGTCGGGTGTGTGAATATTACGCGTGGAGTAAGAACACTCACAAAAGTAAGAGCGTCTAAGTAATAATCGAATATAGAACCCAGCTGCTTCCACAGAGCTGTCGCGTCACTAGTCTGATCGTCCTATATTTTGTTTTAACTAGTGGAGGGCCTCGCTTACGCACTTGTATATTCAGGCGCACTTTCTAACAGGGAACATTGTCAGTAGCCTGCGTCTGTTTGAATGAGTATATCATGCGAATGATTTAGTTGTGCAGCTTTGATAATTTGAGAAAACATAACTTCGCTTCACACAAGAAAGTGGAGTCAACCTGCGATAATAAACAGGAATAAACAACATCGAGAACAACGCGGGCCTAAATATGTTCTTTGCAAGTTTTTTAGTGCTCTAGCACGTATAGTGGCCATTCCACAAATTTAGCCCTAGCGTGTTTCCTTGACTCGCAGGTCATAACTAAGTGGGACCAGAAGTGACCAAGAAACACCAGTGGTAACGAGGTGGCAAACTTGGGAAGTAGGCGGTGGTAACGCCGTGGTAACCAGCCGTAACCACTTCCTAGCCTGGGGCTTAAAAAAGGCGGTAACCTGGAGTTGTAACCAGGTGATTTTAAATTATTTTGCGTGCTTTATTCTAATTATAAGTGTTTATAGTTGGCTATTAATAAAATGCATACATTTTTGATGAGGAATTTGAAGACGCAGTTTTACTTAGAACTTAACCAGTGAGATTTCTGATTCAGCTTTTTAAGACCTACTCTAGCCACGCCAGTCTCCCGCTGTTTTTTGCTATGTATAGTATATCTGGATATTCTACATTTTACTGTCAAAGAGCACATTCAGTTAAGAAGTGTCGTGTCCTCTACTTTTTTTTCCTCTCCTTTCACGCTTCCTTGTCCTCTTCACCGTTCCTTATCCCACTTCATGCAGCGTGCAGGCTATTTTGTTTCTCGTTTGCTTTTTACACACTTAATCCTGCCCTTTTTTAATTTGTTTCCAAGCATGCCAGTCGGCAGCAATCACTCATTTATATTTTATTCTGGTGTTTCACTCTCGCAAAGCCAATCAAGTTTTTCGGTAGAAGAAAATTTCCACGCGCGACGTAGCGCGTGCATTCCCGGGGCCACAGCCACTATCTTGGCACTGCGAGTCCTGCGTTGCTGCCTCTTTTCCTATCCCTGAGACTACGACGAGCCCGCTCTAAGGTGAGTCCCATTTCGCAGTTCCAGGGCCTTCGAAGTGCTCCTCTTCTCTTGGTGGGACTCCACAGGCGGGGTGGCTAAGCGTGTTCTCGAAAAATAACCTCCGTCCACGGGGGTTAAGATCGACTCCCTTCCTTAGCTACGAGTGCGAGTCAAATTTAGCCCTTATCACTGCGGGCAAAGCGAAGACAGCAACTCTAAGAAGGTGACGATTTGTGTCCTTTAGGAGGACGAGGATTCTTGTCTTTCCTTTCTTCTCCCAGAGACGGACACTGCTCTCGGTCGCGCAGATCAAAACGCATTGCTGCTCTCAGCGGTGCTTGACGTTGAGCGATATTCCCTTGTCCGATTCCTTCTTGCTTCATTATTAGAGACGGCGCGAAAAGTCATGTCTCAAAATGGTCGGATGGCTTCGTGCCTAGCATTCGCTATGCACCCTTCCGTGCAGAAAAAACTTGCCGTGGAGGCTGATAAGACAAAAGCCTCCCAGCGGTTTACTACGCTTGAACTTCACATTCAACTTTAGTCACATTTACCGCATAGTTTGCAGCCGTTTTATATCTCCACGATATGCAAATTCGAAACTCTGCGGTCTCTACAACAAATTTTGGAACCCGTCTTGAAGCGTTGTACAATACGAGCACTGTTGTGCTTCGCTCCTGCTACAAAACAACTGAAGCCTAGTGATAATAATCCGCTAAAGGAAGTAAAGAATCAAGATTAGAATGTGGAGTACGAACAAAATAGGTTCTTAGAATGAAATGTTGTCTAGCAATTCAGAACCAGGTCGGTGCTTCTTTTTTTCTTCTTTGCAGATTTTCTACGCCATAAGCTAATATGAAATAAGCCGAAGAAGCTCGCCAAACTCCAAGCGTTAAATCCCTACTGCTCTGAAATCGCATTGAGAGGCCCCTTGGAATTCGCCTTGGGGCTGTAGAACGAGCGATCACGCCGCCCCTGCTCTTCTGATCCGTCATTGACTTGTCCTTATACGCTAGAGGTGGAGCTTGTCGATAAACGCAGCCGGAAAGCGATGATTTTCCGATAAGAACAAGCGAACACCGAGTGGGTTGAAAGCATATTGCTATGACACCGCGCAGGAAAGAAGACAAGGTTGCCTAAATTCAGAGCAAGAGCTCTCCACCACGGCGTCCCTCGTAGCAGATGCGTTGCTTCTGTACTTTAAACCCCACAATGTACAAATTGCAAGGCACGATACATCTTTCACTTGCACCGCAGTTGCCGCCCACCAAGCTCTTTTTCACGCAGAACAGTTTTTTCCTATCTGCTCAACAAAACGACTTCCTACTAGAGGTGGTTCGCCGTTCCATGTCCATTCTGTTCAATCCGCAGGTACAAGGCACCCTGAATATTTGGTGGATCGCACCCCTTCTTGTCAGTATGAACACGAGTAAACGGCGGAACCGAGCCGGACCCACCTCTGAGACTGGCAGCACGACGAGCAGCCATCGAAAGGTCGCCACCGCTCACGTGATGCGCCCAGGAGAGCTGCCCCGGTGTTTCCTACACTCCTCCTTGACACCAGCGAAAGTTACTCTGGTAACGGTCGCCAGGTGAGTCAACAAAGCCGCTTCGGAGCAGCCTGGGAGGGAAGCTCCCCACTCTGCAGTTTAATTTTAAAGCGCTTTTGAACATAAGAATGCCCTCAACTCCAGCATTTTTCTCTTTGACAGAAATAGCCGTTGGCGAGATCGTCAATCAACCTATTTTGTCGAATACGAAAGATAATGCAAGTTCTATTGACAAAACTTTATTATACGTTCGTTCCATTGTTTCCAATTACCGTATAGGACTACATGAGGGGTAAAAACCAGAAGAAATGTTGGTTTAACAGCAAAAATCTTAAGTATGTAGTCTGAAATCTCCACTTTATAGCATTTTTTGTATATTTTGTAATTTTAATAGCTAAGGCACGTCTGCATACATGAGTAGTCGTTATAAGACTTGAGCAAGCACTATGCATAAAGCATGCAAAAGACAGCGCGGTACTAGAGAATAAGTACCTACAGTTTCCTTGATGCATCTTTCGTTGACATTTTATATAGGATTACTAACAGTGAAACTAGCGTCTTAGTCTCTAGCCTTGACTCGGTCAATATTGAGTCGAAGCGCTCTTAAAGCCCACATTTAATAAGATCGTGGACATGTCACTCGTCAGCTACATTTAAGTCGTGCGATCGCGCATTTCACCTTTTAATTCAAAATGCTCCATTCCGGAGCTGGCATAACGGGCACGTACGCTTCTGCCAGGTCCGCTGTCTCGATACAGTTTCGCCGGCGGAATGTGCTCCATTACAGGGCGTACTATTCCCGCAGGCCGAAGCCGTCGAATCCTACGGCTCTACACCGGTTACCATCGCTGTCTCGCACTTGTGTGAAGTTCTCGAGATTATGCTTAGATATTTGTTGCAGTTCTGTAAGATATGATGTCATGTTAGTGCATCAATTACAAAAAACAAAGACCTTTCTGCCTTCCCTTCTTCCTTTCAGCTGGAAGAGGAGCGGAACTACCTTCGCGGTCAGTGTCCCGTCTGCTGCTCGCTGTCGATGCACTCTTTCCAGGGCGGAACGCAAGAAGGCACAACCGCTTCGAGCGTTGCTTGGGGCGATCACGGATGCATGCCGACCTCCAACATGTTCAGCAGCTGAAACAGCTACCGGGACGCCTGCCGACTGCTGCACCCTGTCTCGTACCCGTCGAGTGATGGGGCTATTTCGCTCCACTGCTACGGGTGAGTGGACAGCCTGGAGAGGGACTGCACCTTTCGCACTGTTCTCGTCCGCGAGACAGAAAATATCCAGGGGAAAAGGTTTTTTTGCACCGTTCAGTAAGCTTTATCACTGCTTTACTGAACTCTATAGCACGCTTAAGGTGCCCTGGCAATCAGCTTCATGAAGGAGCGGACGCCATTAGCTATTGAACAGATTTCGAAATATGCGCCAACCTCTGGTAACTTCAGGAAGTGCGTGTGGGTGTGTACAGATATTTACCCTTCGAATGATTGAGACAATGGGCTGGAAGCTGTATTTAGCCATGAAGGGCCGCGCTACCCTATCTAAAGGAGCAAGTAACCGCTAATAAGAGCAGAGTAGCTGTATTGTTATGTGACGCACAGGTTGGACGAGCCTGTGCTTTATTACAGCAAATCCCTAGTTTTTTTTTGTTTCGTGTACACAGAAAATAGGTGGAATAGAGGCAAGTAAAACGTGTTCCAAGTGCAGCTAGAGTTCTTAAAATGCGTCGGCGCCCTCTGCTGAAAGCGTAGGAACCTGCATAATCTCGCTCATTGTGGAGATAAAGAAGGGCATGACACTACGCTGTAGAGAACAGTCCATTTTTTATTCTTGACCTATTCAAGACCTTTTACCTTGAGGAGGGTTGTTTTTTACACATTGTTTTGTCCTATAAATTGTCCCGTCCGGTTTTTCGCAGCCGCTCGATGATAGTATGGAATATCGACAAAGCTGAGATTCCATCAGCATGCACTGCACGTTAAGAAAATTTTCATCAGCTTGTTTGGTAACCGGTAGTGCAGCGTTCTAATGGCCTGTTATCTGTTGTAAATTTCATGTCCTAGTTTATGTTCGCTCTCATCAAATGAGGATCCAATAAATGGAAGTGCACGAAATTAATTGGGATTGCGTCGCAATCTGTGTAGACAGATAACGGACCATGCTATGGAACGAGAGAAACGTGTAGTCCACTAAAAAGTTATAGTCTTTAATACTTGCCGGGTTCCAGAATCAATAGAGTTCCGTTATCTTCCACTTTTTGCACACATGAGTTAGAAGTCCTTTTCTCACCTCAAGACTATCTACTGCCATGGGGAAATAATCAAACTTTCTACAGTGTATTTTCGTTCCCCTTACACCAAGCTCTCATTAGCACGCACCTTTTAATTTTTTTACGTCATTCCATGCGCTCTATGAGTCTACGAGCGTCGTATGCCGTTAGTGAAATTCATTTTATTTTTTACCTTTTCTGAGCGAATTCGCAGAAGAGATTATGTAAGAGGCGTCCAGTGGGAACTTCATTGTACTTAAAGCGCCGTTTTACAGCATTCTAGATGCAATTTTTGTTTCGTTGCTATGCTTGTCAGTCGTTCTGTGTCAACGTTTAGGATCGCATGAGGCGAGTAACATATTCGATCGAATGATGTACCATAGCAACTCCTTCTCATTCCGCGCAATTCATGACGCCTGATTAGAAGGTTCTGTTTGGTTTTATGATTTTATTACTACTGTAACATCAGTTGACACGCCAAACACACGTTGCCAAGTCGCACCTACTACAGCGCGTTCACTAGGTGGGCCTCTAATAAGCTAGTTCCAACTACCTTTCGTGCCCTATGCGTTGCGCGCCCGCGTGACGCGCAGAGGGAAAGGATTCGAACCCCAATTCCGGTTAGCTTTCTTGGAATGGAATGCCTCTATATTCTAACCCACATTTGAGGAATCACCTCGCCATTTCTGGCTTTATTTTGAGCGACGACGAGACTGCGTTTTTAGCAGAACGAGCTCCTTACGCTATCGTGTAATATTCGCAAGAAGCACGCAATGCACTGGGATGTCTCTGTAGTCTTTGTAGGCGTATAACGTAGCATGATATGTAACGAGATAAACGTGTAATCCTCTGCCAAATCACACCATTTCGCACCTGTCGTGTTGCAAAATCTGAAATGATGCATTATCTTCCAACTTAATTATTTGCACGTTTGAGCCATAAGTCCATTTGCGGCTGGCATATTTCGGAATCTATACCAAAGGTAAAAAAGCTCTCACACCACTTACCTTTTGTGATTTTTTTGTTAATTCAATATAGTCTTCGGGTCTCCAGTCGCTCTCTACAGTAATGAAATAACGTCATTTTTTTATCTTTCCTTCTATAAATTCGTAGAATCCACTGTCTACACACCGTCCGATGACACCCTTACTGTAGTTATCACTCCGTTCTGCAATAGACCGGATACACTTTCCGGTTCCTGCCTATACTTGTCTGTCGTTGTGTCTCCATTTTTATGAGGGGTGTACCGCGCTGCATACTCGGTCGCTGCCGCGCCAGGCTACTGTTTTTTTATTGCAGAAAAACTTTTCGATCTTAGTATTAAACCTTCGAGTCCCTCATTACATACTACATGCTTCCAAATGCTGCGTAAGAACGACCAGTGAACGCATCAGAGCTGAAGCTTTTTGCTTTTATTAATTATCCGAGAGAGATACGCCGTTATTATAATAACCTCCGGTCCATCGTATGCAACAGAGTTGCAAGAGGGCAGTAACGGCGTTTTAAGTGGTTGAAATAATTTTTTCGTATATAATATTTCTCCACTCCTTCCACAATTAAAAAATGGTTGCCTCATCGCATCGTTTTTCCGTGCGGAGGCAACTTTTAGGAGAATAGCGAGCAGAAGGCGCAATAATTCCAAAAAAACTTCTACTTATACCAGGCTATGGTTATCCCTATTTGTCTCATTTTTCGAAGGTTCATAAGCAGTAAAATTTCTACAAAGTAAACAAAGGTGAGAAGCTCGGAAACACCGTAGAACCTGCTGGTGATGCAGTCTGTCTAAACTCTAAGAAGGTAATTTTCTATGTTGTGTACTACATCTATTGCAAAGCGTGAATATGTGCGGAAAGGAACATGGCGTCCATATGCAGACCCTATTATTGAGCGGCCAACGAGCAAGTGCCTGGCAACGCCGTTTTCATTTTACGTAATCACGAGAGCCGAGCTGCGTTAACGTTAATTGTAGATCCTAAATATAGATTTATGAATTAGATAACTAAAAAAGGACACTTCGCTGATACCTTATAAGACTACGGCGCCTCTTGCTGCGAAAATGTGACATTGTACAGGAACAGGCATGAGGGTTTTATCTCTCACTGAGTTTACAGTAGCGGAAACTGGTTGGACACAGAAGAAATACTTGTTTCAGGCAGGATAACGCTGTTGTACGTTTCGAACAACGATGATCATTCTCTGGATTGGATATTGTTACAGAACGGTGTCGTAGTATCCGAATAAGAAAGGTGAAGGCTGCAAGCGTCCGTTTGAATCGCTGATAGACTCCAGCTGTGCTGCCCTAACTAATTTTTCTATCACAGTGTGTACAAGTACATAGCGCGGGATCCCTACTCGAGACTTTAAAGTTACGTCCAAACCAAGGTTTGCTTTCATATGTACAGCGGGGTACGGCACCGAACGCATGTGCTTGACATCAGCGCCTCCGATCATAAAATCAAAAAGAACATATAAGAAGCGACAGACAGCGCCGGTGCCTTGAAAACAGTACCTTGAAAAGGAGTACTCTTTAAGCTATACAACTTGGACGTGAGCATTAAATTGACGATATTATTTTAGCCACCTTATTTCAAAGCGTCATCGAAAAAAATCCATCGATACATCTGTCTGTCCGCCCTTCCGTCCGTCCGTCCGTCCAATCACTACCGACATGTCATGCAGAGAAGCAAACGCCATCCGGGTGGGCTGTTTGTGAGATCCGCATGACTAACGCTGCAATGGATGCGTCTCTAACTTGACGCACTACTACAGTAAATCATTGGGCATGGTTCAGTGGCGTTCGCGTTAAATTTGATATCTGTTGGCCTTTATGTTATTCTTTGTTCGCAGCACATAATCCGGCCAAATGCCGCATGTCCAGCAGGGATAGCTCAGGAAGAGGACAGCGCCCAGCTCTCCTTCGTATGCTGCCGAGCCTACAGAAGTGGCCGCCCGGCCGTTCCCCATGCTGCCCCACGGACAAAAGCAGCTACCACCGGCGGCACCATTCATGGCGCGGGCACGTAGTCATCATCTCTGAATGGCGGTGGCGCTGCAGCGGAACTGGAACGGACGTGGCCGCACTCATTCCTGGTCTCGCCTTTGCTGCTGGACATGGAGGCGTGCAGCCGTACCCTGTGCCTCCTCGAGGGGCAGCACAGGGGAAAAGCACGGGCGTGTGCATTCGGTACGCTCAGCTGGAGCGCCGTGTATGCAGGTGCCATGCCTCCATCGGCAAGCGGACCTCTATTGGTAAGTAGAAATTCAAGCTTTTGTTGGCAGTGGGAATATACGTGAAGAGTTTCCACCCACGGTTTCACTTTACATCCAGCGCTAGTGCTGCAAGGTCATTCATGAAATTATAGAGAAAGGGTAGTGTTATTGGACAAACGCCTTATAATATCGATATAATAGCCAGAATTTATGGATAGTTAAAAAAAAACTTATTTCTTCATGCTGGATCATCCTGCGTGGTCTGATGGTTGCACTGAGCGTATACCTAGTGCACGCTATCGAGAGTAATATGGTGGGCTGCCTTCTCTATAACTCTAGCCTTTTCCGCTTTCGTATACCGTCAAAACGAGCAACGTTATACCTCTAATCTCTTCCAATGCTCGCTCAAGGCCAAACAAATCGAGATTTATTTTAACGTGTCACCTGTTCGCAACACTCATCGCCCGAAGCAGTCATTATGGCTTGAGGAACAGCCAGTACGCGGCCTAGGTTCATTCAGCCTTCAGTTTTATTCCTTCTGCTCGTCACTGTCAACGTCGGTCTCGATCTTGTCGCAGGATTCCATGTTTCTGACCTGCGCCTGGGCTGCTTTCGTCGGCAAAATGCCCTGAAAAGCCGTGGGGTCTGTGCAGGGCTGTGGTGTCCAATTAAAACATCGCGGTCGGTCGTCCCGCTTCATCCCGAGTGTCGCGCCTGCGGGGAGGACCAGTACCACACTCAGCCAAATATTGGCGCTGAATAGCGCCGCCATATCGCCGCAGCCACTTCCAGCAGTGGACTCACGGCGAAGTACGCTTTCAGTGGATCGGCAGTGTAATTTTTTTTTTGTAACAATGAATAATTTGTGCGCTGCACTAAGGAACCCCAAGAATAAAGCTGCGAAACGTTTCCTCTCCATTTTTGGAAATCTGGCGCATTCTCGAAGCTCGTCGGATTAAGTTCGAAATTTTACATTCCTTGAGATGGTACTACAAGGAAGCTCACTGTAAGAATAATTTCACCCTTATGGGTCCATTCCGGTGTCTGAATTGCGCCCTTGGAACCCACCCAAAAGGCTGCCAAGTATGGTTGTCATATCGTACAGTGGGGATGGGTTAGTGAGTCTTGCTCCCTTTATTCGACTGCTTAGCAGCTTAATACGTTTTGATCGCATTAAAGGACGCTGGTAGATTTTCTTTTGCGTGCACTCTTAAAGGGAAGCTGAAGACCGCTAAGAAAAGCCACAAATGACCTCTCTAAGTCTGAGCCAGAATTGGGACATTCCCAAATATATTTGTTGCCAAGATGTCCGTCGCAGTGTGTTAAAAGCTGTTTTCAGTGGAACCAAATTGATGTTTCCACGATTTTCATGACCGCGATTTTTTTTCTAATATGTTTGAAAAAAAGAGCTCGCTAAAACAAGCTTACCTTGAGGCAACGCCCTCGCACAGTAAAACCACGTCAGTATGTGCCTCAGGTGCTTATGCCAGGGGAACACAAGTAAAATAGTCCCTGAAATAGGTCCTACAGAGCTACTGACGTGAGAGAGTTAAGCACAAAACAGACTGCGGCTGCGCATAATACATACTAAACCACAATATGCACATATTCTTCAGGTTTGTATAGGCTATTTGAGGGAGGCCGCTTTTCTGTCAGTGATCCTTAGGAGTTCAGTTAGAATAAGTATGTTAATTACCACATTACGGTGGCGCAAATCGAACTCATGGTTGCACGCGACAATGCTGCAGCTGTTAAAGGAAAGCTCTAAGAGTTAACACTTAAGAGCACGCTTGTTGTGTAATCATCGCGGCTAGAGCTTTAGCGGCGGCGCGACTATCGCGAGAGCTGGCTATAAGATAAGCCGCGCTGCTCGGCTACCGGGCATTCCACTACAAGCTGTGATGGAATAAACAACATTCGGTTATCCACCCACCTGACCTTCGTTTAATGTCCCCGAGAAAACATATTTGGCGACGAGGTTGGGATTCTGACCAGTTCTACAGGAAGCCGACATGGCAACGGAATCGTTCGGGAGCGGCGGGAGCAGTGACGCAACTCGTCGGTCGACTGGGACACATCGAGCCCTTCGACGAGTCTACGAACGACTGGCCGTCGTACGAGGAACGCTTAACGTTCCTCGAACTGAACAGCTGTTCAACTGGTGACAGTAAGCGTACACTCTTATGCACCTTTTCACCCGAAGGAGGTGCAGCACCCTCGCGTCCGTGCGTCAAAAACAGAATGAAAGGGTGTCGAAGGAGAGCCTTTGTTAGAGTTGTGCCTTTAAGGATGCAAACTTTTAGTGTTTGGCACGGTGTGTTAATTTCTTCAGCTCGCTGATCGCCAATTTGTCGCTGATCGCCGCTCGTCTGCCTTTTCAAAAATGTGCCTAAAAGATGTCGACGACTTCGAAAGCATGATTTTCAGCTAATTTATATCAGTAGAGGTCTTTCTTGAGATAATGTGCCTGTAATCGTGCGCGCAAATAGAATGCTTTTGACGTTGTTACATAGCTCAGCCGTAACTTCTTCAACAGGCGTAAAGGCTCATTTCCACGCTTTCGAATCCACGAGAAATATTGAACTGGTCCCTTACGGGGTGCAATAGACCCTTTAGAAAATTCAGCGCCATCTGGTGTGTGGTGCGCAAACCGCGGTGCCTCCGCCATTACTTGGGCATACGCCTGCCGGTATGCGCTCGGGCCAGATTGAAAAGTACGGCGCCCGGCGAAGCCACAACAAGCGCAATTTTCTTGTTTCTGTGTCCTAGCCATGTTCCTTGACATTGGCTCTCTGCTCCAAGCTATAGTCGCGATGCCGGCATGCTGCTCTGTGCCTTCCTGCAGCCAGCGCGGCGAAGAGACGCGCACGGAAACAAGCTGTGTTTCCAGAGCACGGAGCGCATGGAGTAGCTGCATGCTTCTTTCTTCTCGTCCGTGACCTGTTTGTTTTCACATTAAAATAAATGACAGAAGTATTGAAAGAGCAGCGAAAAGTTCCTTCTACCGTGTAGCCGCTCCGCTGTATAGTGAGCACAAAAATAAAGGTGCCACCTTCGGCGCACTCGAGGACATGCATTCCGATGCTGGCGACTATTTCGGCGCGTCACAAAATCAAAACGTAGCTCAAACGCGCTTGTTTGGGATTTTCAAGCATCCACGTTCATTCATAGAGAGTTCCGTGTGCGCGAAAAAGAGCACGACGATGCGGCGCGGCGAGGAGCGCCGTCGTTCTCTCCGTTGCGAACATGCAGCAAACGACGGCATAGGCGGAGTGCAGCAGATGCAGCAGCTGTGTGTTTTCGTTCGGTCAGTGCCTGTGCACTCTGGCTAAAGCAAGAGACACATGTCCGGCGCGCCGCTCCGGTCACCGCTTCCGAACTGCCACACCACAGCAAGCAGGGACACACGCAGCGGCAAGCAACCGGTGTCGCACTTCGCCGCAGCGCAGCAGTGCCTGAACGCTGCTTGGCATTGGTGTACAAATATTGCAAGAAAACACGGCATCGCCTTGTTATCAGAAAGACTGCCAGCTATACTCGAGCGGCGACAAAGCATGCCTGCTGATGTTGCGAGCTTTCGGCAACAGCACCGCTCGCGGGCGCTCCGGGCGACGAGCTCAGCGGCTGCCTGCCTGCCGTGGTCGTCGCTAGGCCTATAGCCTGCTTCGCATCGAAGCGACAGGGGCCGGCGCTTCGGAAGTCGCCTGCGCTATAATTGAAGGCCTATTCTTCACTCCGCTTTGCTGTCGACAGCATCATCTCACAACAAAATAAAAGTATGGTCAATTTCTACGGCGCCTTCAGCAGCGGAGCTAGCGGGCGCCAGTCGAGCCGGACCCCAGCGTCGGGCCAGCGGCAGCTGCGAGGCGGTTCTCGCAACAAATTCGCTCGTACCACAGTTGCCACTTTTACCAGCAACTCGGTATTGACCAATGACACAGAAAAATGATATATTTTCTCATTTCCCTATCCCAGGGTTTATTATTTACGCCGAGAACACTCATTAGCTCGTTTTTATGACGCCGGCAGACGGGATCCAGGCTGGCCGGCCGGCAGGCTCGGCTTACTTTACGTTCGCACAAGAAAATACAAAACAGCCATGCTACCAGAAAGGATGCTTCCTACATTCTAGCAACGACAGCATGCCTGTGCTAAGTGCAGCTTTCGGCAACGACACCACCTGCGGCAACGCCGGGCGACGAACTGCTTGCTGGTCACCGAATGCCCTAGTCGTCGCTAGGCCTAGATGGTGAACAGCTACAACGCGACTGATTTCGCACCGACGGCAGCGCACCGGCACTGCTGATCGAGTGCCCATATCCGGATCCACACGCATTTCGCCCTGCAGTGCGCCTGCTCGTAGTCGAGTACGGTCCAAGTGTTGTTAGCCCTCCTTTATCGACAGTAGATTCGACCTGCAGGGTGACACGGCAACGCGCACTGTCGACGGATCGCAGTAAAACCGGCTTGTAGCTTCGCTGAGAGGTGCGGCCGGACAATAGGAGTCCAAAAGCCTTTCCGAAAATCCGCCCGGGATGACAGTCAGGTCCCTCGACCACAGCAAATTTTCCGCCATCGCTTTCACAAACGCAACCAGACATGCCACAAGGTGGAAACTAGAGCAAAGACTGTGCAGAGCGCTATAGCTAGGCACTGTAGCTGCGCGTCTTCCAGCCAAAGGTGCCCAAAATATGGCGCACGGCGCCGACGGAAGTTGCTGATGATGATGCCTGCCGAGTTGCCAGACTGAATTTTCTAAAGGGTCTATAGCGTCTTTTGAAGTTTCAGGGACGGGGCAGGAACAGGTGCTGAAAAATTACTATAGAGGAAATCGCCTTAATTACAAGCGTGTACCACTTGGGTTTCATTTATGCCGTGAATGGAACGTGCGCCACCACTAAGCCATTCAATACCGGCGCAGGCAGTAGAGGGAATGACACCCCGAAGTTCTTTCGCCACCAAAGAAAAGGCTGCCCAGGGATTCAGTAATGTTTTTTAAGTTAGCGGCGCTTTTTACTTTGCAATAGGAGCCCGAAACCACGGCTGCTCGTCGAGCACGCTGGCGCGTGATAGATTTTCAGCCGAATTTAATCGGCCATCCGGAGCGCTTTCTTTATCTGCAAATGAGTAGACGTCTAAGGAGTCTAGGAACTACACAGTCGTAGCGCATTCAGCCCTGAGGATGTGAATCCAAATCCCTCATTGAAACAGTTCTTGCGGTTTCAGGCGAGTAAATGCCAGCCCTTTGCGAATGACGTCATGCTCGGAGCACGACATCGCAGTGCAGGATTCCGGCGAGAGACCAGCACCCGACTTCGCCCCGAGATGCGAGAATAAAAATTAAAGAAATAATAATTTGTAAATTATTAGCTTTGTTTTGAGGACTTGCACACGTCATGGACGTTGCTGCGTCATGGAATTGCTGCGGTCAATGACTACAATGCAGCCATTTGTGATAATGAACAGGTACTAGCTGGACGAGGTATTCAAATGGTGATTCCACGCGGCGAAGTAAAAAGCAGTCGAAATATCAGATCATCCGGTAATTTCCCTCACGCCGTCGCATCGCCAAGCAAGTGCAAATTTTAACTGCTGGAGTTCTTACTGTGGCGCTGATCAGCTGATTGCCTTGGTGTCAACGTATAGCATAGTGAATTTGGTGCAACAGAAACCATTAGTAATGTCATTGCCTGCAACTCACCTAACCAGTACCCCAGTATCAATGAAATGGATGTAATTTGACTGGCAGAACACTAATATGTCGTCCTGCCTTCGAAGAATCCTGAAACACTACCACAAAAGAATAGGGGCGACAGAACACGAGAGGTAAGAACACGTATTAGAGCCCACTGCAAAATAACTGCACAGAAGGGTGGGAAGCTGGATGAGCTGGACGGTATGTCGCCTCTACGCTTGGGTGCTCGTCTTTCGTGCTTCTTCGACGAAGAATCCTGTACAACTGTCCCAGATTTCTACCCTGCCACAATACAGACCACACTGACGATTTTTCGTTGAGCGGTTCTTTAAAAAATAACGTCTGCATATGGTAGCTTTCAGTAGCTCTGCGCAGCATGCGGAACGGTCTCAGCTGTGAGTTGGCTCACAGCAATATTCATTCTGCTCTTTCTGCAGACGCTCAGGTGGTCTTAGAGTATGGAGCTCCTGTTGCTGCCCCTCCAAAATCAGCCGCATCCAGCGTCCACTGTGCGCTTCCAGGATTGGAACCATACCCAAGACTGGCAGTGGCAATGCGATCAGCAGATATCCTCGCGTCACCAGCAGCCACGAGACGCTGACGACTCACTCGGGACTGCAACTCTTCGCCCTGATGACAGCGGCAATGCTTCTGACGACTACCACCTCGTGAGGCAGGAAGCGCTCTGCGCGATGGTTGCGCGGCGAGAGTCCCGCTGCTGTCTTCATAGCGTGGCTGGCATACATGTCGGAACTGGCCGGTAGTTTCCTAAGCGCGCATAGAGGAGGCACTTCCTGCGCTTATGACACGCCTGCTGAGGGACCTTAATACTCTTGATGAAGTCAGAGAAAGCCTAGTTCACTCGCGGTACGGGCACCTCCGCGACCTGAAAATAAACTTTTCCTGACCGTTATCCAAGAGGTTGAGGCACAACAGTAGAGGGAAATCCCACCAGTGAACTCGGAAATGCATTAGGACGTTCGGTATTCATGTGTGTACTAATGTAACAGCGTATTCTATGCAGCACAGCAGACGCGTGCCCTCTGAGGCGAAGTGCAAAAGGCACACGTGTGCTGTGCAATGTCAGTGCGCGTTAAAGATACCCAGGTGTTCGAAATTATTCCGGAGCCCTCCACTACGGTACCCCTTCCTCTCTTTTCTCTTTCACTCTCACCTGCCTGCCTTCCTTCACGGCACGGTTGAGGTGTCCACATGGAAATGAGAGAGCTATTGCGCCATTTCCTTTAATTAAATACGCTGAGCGACTTTACATTATCACAGCGTAATTTCACAGACGTCTCTCGTAGCCTGAGTCACTTTGGGACGTTAAACCCCATCAAATCGAACCTAATTTCAGAGAATGCTGTTCGGCGGAAGTCGGAGATATGGCGTCGTACTGTGACATTCCGACTGGAAACACAACTGCCGGCTTGCAGCCAGTGCACGCTGGCGCCGCACCCTATCATTCAGCTTCCACTGCGGCTGTGTCCACGTCCGGATAATTGCAAGCTACAGACAATCCATCTGAACTGTTTTCAAGAAATCCGATTCTAGGAATATTTATTGGAATATAATATCTGAGCTAACACATTAGATCATCGTTTTTTTCACTCAAGCGACCTCAAATGGTTCCTGAAGCTAGTGTATGTTCGGCCATGCAAGAAGAGAAATCTCTGCTTCTGGATTGTAGTTCCTAAATTTAATTTCAATCGGCATGAACTAACAATGAAAAATAATTCTTGAGGTGGGTTGAGGTCATGTTTTTCCGTCCATGAAACATCCCTTCGGTTCTTCTTGCTTTCCTGTGTTACTATCACGCCGGCAGGTAACGGCTGTCACTTACATTCTAAGGATATACCGCCTGGATTATTCAGCAACTTTTTTTGTTGAAGCGAAAATTCCGTAAACTAGACATGCTTGAACACGTTATACTCGAACGAGCGCTATTCTTTCTCAGTCGTCGGCGCGTGCAGCCTGCTCATGCCCCGGCGGATGCTGAGTCGTCGTTCATGTGCTTCAACAGCCCGCTGTTCTCTGTAGCTCGTTCTAAGTTTATCTAACAGTGCTAAAGACGGTGGTTAAAACTCTTGAGCCGGCGTGAGGTGTTGGAATTCCAACTCTTGAGCGGTCCTTACAGGGATCTCCCTGCTTTTTTTTTAAATATCCCTCGTTACGCGCCGGTTAGTTCAGGATTAACAAAATCTTCGTAAACCACTCACGGCTAATTCCTATGAGACCCACTTTCAAAAAAATCTGTTATTTACTTTTCTTCAATGCACTGGTACCATGCCCTGCATTGACCCTTACTCACTAGCCATCTCCTGTTTTGCGAAGAAATCGCCACGACGTTCCTTGAATACCTTAACAACGCAACATGCTCAAGAAGGACCTATCACTTTAAATCTGCAATCATACCGCTTAACAGTGGTCGTACCAGTTATTTTGGGGGGTCACGTTGGCATTAAAGGTTTGGTATTCATTACAATTTTTTATTTGTTCGTGGGTAAAATACACAGGAAGTATTAATTTCTAAATACGAGGTTTTCCACCAAAGATCTTCGGCAACTTTTAACAATAAGCTTTCTGGGTTAGAGGAGCACTGTGTTCAGCATAGCGTTGTCGGTGGTGTTCCGTGAAAATTCTAGGAACACGTGCTAGCTAGCAAGCTGCTTAACTAATATTGACCAATACAATGCAAGTAACACGTGCTAACTAGCAGACTGCTTAACTAATATTGAGCAGATAACTTTTCAACTATTATGGTTAGTCCCCTTATTTATTGAAAGGTGAGTAGCCTACCGCAATTGTTATCCATATCACTTTTAAGAATATCGAAAAGACAGTTACTGTCGGCGCTGTAGAACAACAAATTTTGCTATTCCGAGGAGTTACGTGCACTGGAGGGGTTGCTTTGCCTGCAGGGTTCTTGAAAGAGCGTGAATCTTGGAGTGATGTATCCGAAATTTGTGCAGCCTCAGCGCCGAGGGTAACTGCGTTTTCTCAGTTCCAAAAAGTGATATGTGTATTACTAACGGTGGGCTACAGGCTTCAATAATAAATGATAATACTAACAGTAATAGTTAAAAAGTTCACTATTCAGTATTAGTCTGCCAGTCAGCTTTTAGTCCACTTTAGCTATATTGTGATACGCTGCACTGCTCACAATGCAATGCCGGAAAAATGGCTCTTCTAGCTCAAAAAGCCTATATTTAAATATTGCACAACACTTTAGGCGAAACACCGGTATGTGGCGCAAGCCCCACTGTTGAAGGCGAACGCAAAATCTAGCATTTGCCTTCTCGGGCGTTGCTTCGTGAATGAAGTTTCTTCTCAAGTTAACTATTCAAAATTAATGACGCTTGCTTTCAGCAGAGGTGCTTTAGGATATTTCCAACAAAATATCGACAGTTAGCGGATCAGTGTGATTGTTCTGAGTATCCCTTCGACATTCTTCAGTTCATATTTTTCTACCGCGTCTTTCTAGGAGACATGGCGGTGTTGAAACGTTTGGCCCCTGAACGCGTTATCACTCTTGGCGCACCTCGCTGTGAGCATAAATTCAGCATGCCCTATCTGGAGCAGCACGAGCACCTTGCTAGCAAGAGGTCTAGGATCAGCATTAAAAAAAAATTGTATGCCGAAGTTTACTGCGTTACCCCATAAAAATCAGCGACAGCTGACTGGCATTAGCGACCGAGACGCCAGGAGTTGCAAACAGGTTTTAACTTTTCACAAGCAAGTTTCAGCGTCTCCAGAGTCACTTGCATAGTCGGGTTTGTTCCGCACGCTGTCTAGGTTCCATCGGGTTCTCGCCACGTTTCATGGACTACGAAGCCAGCTTGCACGAAGAAAATCAGTCATATATATTTCCCAGTGTTGAACCCGGCCGCGGTAACCCCGTTTCGATGCGGTACGCAAAAGGCATCCCATTCTGTGCGATGTCAGTGCACATTAAAGATCCCCAGCTGGTCTAAATTACTCCGGAGCGCTCCACTACAGCACCTCTTTCTCTCTTTCCTCTTTCACTCCCAACTTTATCCCTTCTCTCATGGAGAGGTTGAGGCGTTCACCATGAAATAAGAAAGCTACTGCGCGTTTCCTTTCCCCAAAAAAACTATTTTCTTCTTCGAAATCTATACCCTTTTGATGGTTTTTCGAAAGGAAAGGCGCATAACTGGCCTACTGGGCCACTGTACACCCCAATCTCGCGTGGAGGTGGCGGTGGTGTCCGCCTAAATAACGCCTAACACGTTACACAGCTGCCGATATACTACCTAAATTGCTTGTACTAAACGGTTTGTACAAAGCTATTACACCTTTCAGTGTAAAACGCTTTGTCTCTTACCTCAGAAATATTTCCAGCCCATGTCTGTCCATTTTGAGAGCAGGGAATTTCTCGCTATCTGTTCCAGATGGATAAAATCCAGGTCATCCGCCGCGCCTTCTCTTCGCCACCAGCGTCCACGTTTCACTGCAACTCGAAACAAGGGGCGAATGTGCTTAGCCAGGAGAACGACACTCACTTATGCAACCTCTACGCCAGTGACTGCAGCAGCAAGATCCCGTGCCATAGAACCGCTCTTCACGAAGAGTGAGCCTGGGACCTATGCGTCGTGAAGATGCTGTCCCTCTCCTCTTTCGAGTGAATGAACGGCCACAAATGTGGGCTGAACCTTTTGCACCAGGCTCGTGCCTACAGTACAAAGGGCTCTTTCGGCGAAGGACTTGAAGAATAGAGGAGGGCTGTGTACGCATTGCTCCTAGTAATGAAAAGCGTGCCTCCAGAGCGTTGCACGCAGACTTCTCACAAGAGCAGCATGGCCTTCTTTACAAACTTTTTGAAAAGGAAGCTTGCTGCGCACTAGTCATTTACTCTTCAGTTGCCTAAACAAAAATTATGGTGGTTTAGTGTTGCAAGCAAGCAGTTTTCTGCGGAAGCACGTTTTTGTACGCGGACACCACCGCCCCGTACCTGAAAGCGCGATTGAGGTGTCTACTGACCCGGGGAGCCAGTTATGGGCCTTCTCTTTCCTTCAGATCAGCGGAGTGTAGAACGTCCTCAATGCTAACGCCAAGGAACCCATTAAACAACAGAGGCCTATGGCTCCAGTGCCAATTGCTGCGAAAACGTTGACAACGCAAACACCGCGAGCAGCGTACCTCTCTCCGTCAGTACCGCCACTTAGCTGAAAGCGGATTTCAGGCGTCCACTGACCCAGGGCGCAAGTATGCACGTTTACTTCCCTGTCGAGACTTTTGCGCACAGATGAAAATTGATGAAGATGGGCGTGCAGTGCACATCGCGAGCATGCGGCAGTTTAACACGAAGCGTGATCGGCTGCGGCGATAGCATAGTGCTCGTGTGCTGTTGCCGGCGGCGCTATTCCGTTCGCACAACTGTGAGTTCGGAACACAGGAGCGGCAGCCTTTTTTTTCATTTCTGCGCGTGTCTGAGAGCTGGTTCATAAAAACCTCGCATTTTCAGGATTGCTAGTGCAGAAGTGCTTTCGCACTTAAAGCGCAGCCGACAACTGGACGTACATGAAACATCGAGTGAAGGCAAACCATCGAATTGTTCATAAAGAGAAAATGGTTGGTTGGTTGGTTGGTTTCTGGGGTTTAACGTCCCAAAGCGACTAAGGCTATGAGAGACGCCGTAGTGGAGGGCTCCGGAAATTTGGACCACCTGGGGTTCTTTAACGTGCACTGACATCGCACAGTACACGGGCCTCAAGAATTTCTCCTCCAAAGAAATTCTAGCCGCCGCGGCCGGGATCGAACCCGCGTCTTTCGGGACAGCAGCCGAGCACCGTAACCGCTGAGCCACCGCGGCGGCAAAGAGAAAATGGGCTTCGTTACAGGCACATAATACTGTTGAGCACCCGATACCTGCGAGACTGTACTAACGCATTATGTTAGCACGCCTCTACAGTGCAAATATCTAAAACAAATTCAGTATTGTTACGTAATATAGAATGCGGTATACAACGCAGGACGTCAACATGTTATAATGAGGAAGCTCCGAGTCCTGAAGGAGCATCATAAGGTTCTCTCGATGTAAAGGTAACTGTTTCTTTGTAGATTATGTATAATAAAAAGAAAAAAACGTTTTATAAAGTGCTTTAATAGATCTCCTATGTTCCCTTTTCGCTTCGCATGAAGGTTTATTATGTTGCTTGAGTGCACTTCCTGCCGCGGGAACGTCGTTATGATAGTGCACGGAAACACTGAGTTTTATGAAAGCTGTGGTTCTTAACATGATGCCCAATGGCCAGTGCGAAAAGCTGTCATCGCAAATTGTTGTCAATCATCATTGCAATATCAGCAGAGTGACAAGTTCGTTTTTATCCCCGTTTTAAAAGCTCGTGTTTTACTTGCATGGTAGCTTCGGTGCCGTTTTAAGCCAATGCCACTATTTCACAGCCACACGGTAGCACTTTGTAGTTTGTGGCGATAAGTTCTATTCAGATAGAGTTATGTCACGCGTAATAAAAAAATTGCTGACGATTACGTTACTTCCTAATGCGAAATTTGAGCGAAGCACGTCAGCTGTTTCAGGTTTTCGATAGATTCAGGCAAAGAATACGAGAAAGACGTGTGTACAATTACAGACAATTTGTTATTTCTCGCACATATTCCTTCCTCAAGAAACACTCCACTAACAGTTCTTGAATGTCATGAAGGAAGATTTGTGGTCGAAGAAATAGACAAATATATCCTCGACTTGCAGCACCAATGCCAGGTTCTCAAGGGAGAGGTCTGTGCAAGTATTTCTCAAGGTTTTCACAGCCCTAGGAGGCGTTACAAGCGAGATGAACGGGATGCCCTCCCACATGAGCGGTAAGGAATTCCTCTTAGTTTGTCTTCATATATACATTGAAGTCCTCACCCTTCCTGCCACAATTGCAGTTGGCAGTTTATGGTTAATCGCGAGAGTTCGCTCACCGTGATCAGCGCTAACTCATACAGCCCACATCTCTCTTTCATCACCTCACGTACCTAAAAGCGCAGTTCAGGCGTCCACTGACCCATGGAGCCAGTCATGCGCAATTCCTTCCCTTAAAATGATCGGAGTGTAAAACGTTGTCAACGCCAACACCAATGAAAGCAACGAACGCCGAAGGCCTATGGCTTCACCGCAGCGTTTCTGGCACAATGCGATGCGACCGATGCGCGCTGGATGCGTTGTCAATGCCAACGCATCGAGCGCGCATCGGTCACTAGCACCACGTAATTTAAAGAACGATTGAGGTGTCCACTGTTCCAAGAGGGCAATTATGTGCCTTCCCTCTGGTTCAGTAGTCCACCGAGATGTGTAAGACAGATAGTGTGTCTTTCCTTTTCCTGAAAAATCAATTTACCAATTTTGCCCTCTGCTGTCCAAGCTCCCGCTCCTTCGCTTTTGCAGCTTAAAGGGAAACTGCATAGGCTTTAGAAATCAACGAGCTTAAGAGGGTCGAATGTGTGAAGCTTGCAGGTAAAGCATGCGAAGTGTTTTTGGGCTACCCCTTGAAATAGTGAAGTAATCGCCGTCTGCCCAGAGTTGTTTGGCAGCGTCTAACGAGTCAGGGCAGGGTGTGGCTGACGACAGCGGAGATTTGAAATCATACCTTCCGTGACGTCACGCTGCATTTTCATGCACTCCTCGAGTGCAGTGACGGGAAGCGCGAAATTGAATCGTCGATTACGTCGCTTTTTTAAATGCTAGTGCAAAAACACTTGGCATGCTTTACCTACAGCCTATATAGATTTGAAACCTTGAATATCGCGAAATTCTCAATAAAGTGCTGCAGTTCCCGTTTAAACCGCTACTAAGGTGTCCACTGCTGCTTACAATGGACAACGGCGACAGCGTCGCCGCGAATCGCAGAAACGGGTGCCAAAGTGCTGCGCTCTAAAAAATATATATATTTTCTGCCCGAAACTGTCTTTATGAATGAACTGGGTGTATAAGAAGCTTCCAGGCCATGCAATCTGGTTTTAAAAAGTTTATCCGAACAATTAAGATGCCTATAAAGCTATCAAGGTTCTCAGAGGTGTGAATGATGTTTCTTTTAGCCCGTAAAATGAATTGGAGGTTCAGATGGGCCGTAAATATCTCACTACAGGGCTTTTTCAAAACGAGAACTTCAGCCTTGGAAAGTTTATGACGGCTGACCCTTTTTATGATCCTGTATATGACCCTGTTTATGACCCTGAATATGACGGCTTCAGGAGCGCTTGTGATACCCTCGTGTTAACCAAAGTTACTGTCCACACAGATTACGCACTGTATGTATGCCTTCCCCGGGTTCGTTGCTAACGTCAAAAATGAAGCCAAATTGACCTCCCTATAAGAGCACTGCTTTGCAGCTTCAGTACGTGGTCATATTTGACTTCTATTAGCGTTCTCAAGGTTTTTTGACCGAACAAAAACTCTCAGACTTGCCGCCCGATTACAGGCGAAAATGCGACAGCAATATTTGTCCAGTCATTCCTTCTTCCACCCCACGCGAGCGCCTGCTTCAAGACAAGAGTGGCCTCTGTGAAGGCAAGACGCACGGAACATTCCCGATTGCGCCTACTCAGCGGCACACCTCGAGAGATAAGGAACCCTGCCATGAATGTGCCTGGGTAGTCGATTATCGATGTGTGCCCGCATGGCCCACATGGCGACGTCGCCTCTATAAGGGGCAGGGTACATTCGCCGTACTGCCGTTCCTCTACCTTCTTCACAAATTATTTCAGCCGAAGCTGAGGCCAGGATTTGTTGCCAGTGCTTCGCCAAGCTAACTGGAATATCCTGTGCAGTGGTGGATCAGCCCGAGAGCCAGGGGAGCAACACCGCGCTCGGATTCGTGGCCTCTGCGCAGGCTGCTGTGGACCGGTCGGGCGCACTCCGGGCTGCTGTCGGGGGTTTGGGAGCTATCGTTGGCGGGGATCTCCCTGGCCCTGGCACGCAGCCGTGCTCCCCACTTGGGAGTGGCGCTGAACCGCGACAAGGAGGAACGCCTGCTTCCTTGTTTGCCACCGGCTCACTGGGCGCATACTGCGTGCAATACGGCCTCCTGCGTCAGCGGAACATCCAGCTCCGGTGAGTGGGCTAATAACCTTTTGTGCAGCGGTGGCTTGCAAGGAGTCACGCGATTACTGTGCTCTAACCTAATTTTTGCCAGTGATGAAAGTCAAAGGAAAACTTTGTCCATGATGGGTTTGATTCTTCTTGCAATTTACATTTTCTCAATAATTAGTGTGCTGCAACAAAAGAATTTCATAAAAGGACAAATGCCTACATCAAGAAAATTTTACTTCTCGCTTACTGGCTATAGCTATACCGAATGCTCAAATGCAATAGTGGCGGAATACCCGTATTAGTGTGAAACGTATAGTAAATTTTTCGGGCGTTTAATATGCGCTGTGCACCTGGAGGCAGCTCGCGCAGTTTATCTAGTAAGACAAACATGATCTGTATGGAGTATGTCCTTCCGGATGGCGTAGTAGAGAAACATTCCGGATGGCGTAGTAGAGGTAAGAGGGCTGACTGCTAGGCTTATAAATAAACTTGGGCATTGCAATTTTTGGCGTCAGGATTTTTCTCATTTTTTTTTATAAATATAAAACGTGCATTTGTTCCGTCTTGTTTTTACAGTTACTGTTTTAAATGGTGCCAACTGGGCTTGAGCGCGTCACAGTTCTGCGTGGTTAAAATTTCAGGTACCGAAAAAATGTGGTGACCTTTCACTGCTGACACTTCTCTAATTTTAGAACGGCAGCAAGTTAACATGCCCAAGTGAGGGAAAAAGACCTCAGCCATACAACTGACAAAATGAGATGTGCCTTCGCGTAAATAAGGCGTACTTTTGAAATTAACACTTGTGACATCTGCACTTGGTCACAATATATGGAGTGCACAAATTGACAGCAATATTTTGTAAATCTGCGCATTTCAGTTTCCACTGCGGGCAGTGGGAGGCAAGGAAGGCATCGCAGTATGTGCATAGAGGGATGACGTGGAGCATATGCGAATAAAACGACCTACAGCCACTTTATATTGGCTTTATTCATACTACACCCCTAGTTGTATGATTTGATTGCTAATCGCACAAAATTCGATAAATATTGACATCGTTTACTTTAGTTTACTTTATATTTATACTGTATCGTTTTAGCCGATTCTCATTCTTGTCTCCGGTGCTTGGCAGCTAGGCTAAGGTAAAAACTTACAAATTTCGAATACGCATAAGTAGCTGTAGCTGTGCACTTCATGTTGTAAATATTTAGCAGTTACCTTGCCTTCATTCGTACCTAGCTATGTGCACGTTTAAGGAACAAATGGAATGCTATTAAAAAAACCTAAGCCGCCCTTACACACCCTGGTACCCTTTTGAGGAACAGCACTGCTTCATCTGTACTTCTGAGCTCAGTGGACCCGTTGAAATAAAACAAGAAATGCTGGATTCTTATCAGGCCATCTTTAGCAGCGTGATGTCTTCAATCGTGCTTTTTTGTGTTGTTCAGGGTACGCGCATGACTGAGGCTCATACGCTTTAATCGTTTCTGCAGCTTGTCGTGTACTTCATCAAGGGAACTAGCGACTTCATCACTTGCAGCCCCGCATCAATGCTCGAGGTCAAGTCGGGAACTCTGGCTGCGGTTTTCTTTCTTCAGCTTCCGACTGCCAACGTCAACCTCGCCGGCATCCTCTGGGGTCGTGATGCACAGAAGTACCATGGCTGCCTGCCTTACTATAAGTTCTCGAACTACCTGCGGTTGGACGTTTTGGTGGAGTTCCGCATAGTTCATGTCGCTGGGTACCTGTACCCTCTATGTCGTCCTGGTCACCTTGGCCCGGGTGATAAGGTCTTCCACATCTCTGCACAGCGCCACGGAATATGTCAGGCTCTGCGCTGCTCCCAGTGCTTGAACTGCGTTGACAAGTGGAGAAGCACATGGTGCATGAACATTGCCGTTGGGTACAGCAGCAATGATGCCCTCTGCGTCTCAGTTCGGACACCTGCGGACCCCGACCTCACCATCGAAGGGTAACACCTCGACAGCCACAACGCAGCCCTCATTTCGGCCGCTTTCTGCTGTGCTCAGACATGCAGGTGCGATCAAGAGCCCCTTTAAGCACGATTAGTTCAGCAGACAAAGGGAGGCGTATGCGCAGCAGAAAATACGTTTCTGGAGACCTCCACTGCAATTGCCTATGAGGGCTTGCTGATTGGAATTTGTGACCATCCGCTCTTCACCTGGCGCACTAAGCTCTTTCGGTGTGGGGAGGCAGGTCATCAGCACACGCCACCGAGCTTTGCACGTCGCCGGGGTTCGGCGGCCGACACCACAAACTCATGCCTACTCTGCAGAGAATCCTGACCATTAGCTCAGATTAACGGAAATTTTTAATCGATTATTTGCGAAAAGTTGTCTTGCATTTTTGTATTTAGCAGCCATATCTGGGTCCCAGTAAGGAATCCAAAAATAAAGTTTCAAGACATTCCTTCGTTATTCGTATCCTGCCGCATTTTCTGCAAACCCAGTTCGCAGCCATTTCAAAAATTTTACACCAGCGCGTCATTATGATCTTTGTCTGGTTTTAGATTTTGTACCACCCGTTAACGCTGAGAGATAATCATCACTTTTTTGAGGTAGCGCCTCCCAGTAATTGAAGCAAGTACATGGTGGTGTCTATTTTACTGGCATTTCACTGTGATACTACCAAGCGGTGACCATTTTGCATAGAAGTCTTCGTCCTCTTAGACCACTCAGCCATAGCATGTCACTGGCTGACAGTTCACTGCCGTTTATGTACAGTTGGCGAAATTGCCTAGGAGATTCGATACGTGGACACTAATTTGGCATATAAGGCCACAGAGTGTCACATATGCAAGGAATGCGACAAAGTTAGGACAGGCTTGCAATAGTGACCGGAGACTAAATCATAAGAGTACTTTCAATCGCTATCTTCATGCCGGCAGAAAACTCGACAGATGCATCAACTCGTTCTCAATCGAGGAGGTTTATTGCTATTCGGAGTGTGCCTGATGCGCATACGGAGGTTATAAACTATAATCTCCTTCCTCTTTAGCGCCAGTAAGGTGGCCCTCTTCGAGGGCTTCTTTGAGTTGGGAAACGAAAGTAGCCTACACGAAAGAACTTAGAAAAAACGTTGCCAGAAAAATATTTTAGATGGTATATGTCGCTCATTTGCGGACACAGATCGGATGGAATATGTGAGGTGAGGAGGACGGAGCTGCCGGTACGCTGCTCAGCTTAGCAAAGCTCGATGGTGACAATCCAGTGGAGAGCACTTGAAAAAGAATTGGCAGCAAACAAAAAAAACGTGGAAAAAACATTTGCGGTCATGAATTGGGGGTGAGACACGTCCGATGCTGAGAGTGCCGTTAAGAGGTTCATACCCCGAAAATATTACAAAGTTGAAGGGTTAGGTCTGCTGCCAAGCGCAGGTCGATGTTTCATCATAGGTTCCGCCCCAGAAATACCCGTAGCTTGTTTGAACAATACTTAGTGAACAAGGCGCCCGTCGACACGCTTGTGTGTGCTTAAACAGAACCGCAACAGTCGTTGTGCAGGCTGGTTACATGTGTTTTGCGGCCGGACAGCTGCAAGTTAGGTACTGTTAGTGACGAACGTGCAGGAATGGAAGCCGTACCTTTAGATCTCTGTCTCGCGAATGATGAAAAAATGATTACGTGGTAAATACGGGAAGCAACCCGCTTTTAAGACCTTATCTTTTTGTCATTATAGGAATGTCATAAATCGCGAGGCTTTTTCTTCAGTCATGGTAGGAGAGACCCTTGTGGGCTTCTTGAAGCCCCTTTTCGTTGCTGGAGCTTTCACGACACCCGGGTATCTATTGTAGTGGACCAGAGTGCCCAGCCAGTGTGTAGCAGCGAGTTTGGGCAGATTGGTCAACTGGTACGCGGACCAAGAAGACAGAATAGTGTGTCAAGAAGCGGCATTGTCTGCTAGTACAATCTAAGCCCGCATTGCCTTTGGTCTAGTTAAAATCTGTGCTCAGTAAGGAACAAAACATGTACGATGGTTAGCTGACTTGTTCATTGCATTGTAGAATTTGCGGAATACTTCCTGCCCATTTTTTTGTTTGTGTGCTTGCGCTGCTTGCTGCTCATGCCGGGGGGGGGGGGGTATAGAGAAGGTCACGTGACAGGTTCGCAACTGAGTGACGTGCACTGGTGGGCGTTACTGTGAGGGCTCCTGAGCCGAGCGGTTTCGGGAGGTCGCGAGAGAAGGCCGAAATTCATTGAGCCGCAGCTTCGAAGATAATCGCGTTTTCAAAATTTTTAAAACTGCTATGGCTGTAACTAGTGGCCAGCAGTAAACCTCTGATTGCAAGAGACACCCAACCGCAATAGCGACGTTAGCTACTAGAATTGTGTAAAACCTGGTCCCCCCCTTCTTGGTCGACGCGGCCGACCATGATCTTGCGTCAGGACAGCGCCGGCTGGGCTAGGAGGAAAGTTTACCCTCATGGGGTAAGCTGAAGCCACGACGGGAGCGCCACCTCGAAGGCTACGCGGAGATCCACGGAGCCGTTGAGGCTCTCTTCGGGATCCGGCCAGAGTCACGAGCGGTTGCATTCGCACGCTGTCGTCACCTTCTGCGGCAGGCGCTCGGATATCTCTCTCCTCACCTCCCCCCGCAAATGCTCGGGGATGGCTTTGCCCCAAAGATTGCGGCGGGCACGGGAAAACCCGGCCGCCATTGTCGGCGCGCGCAAACGTTCGCCGTCGATACCTCCGAAGTATCGTCCCTGCACCAGCCGGTAAGTCGGAAACCCTTGTTACGTTAGCCTTCTATTTCCGAGGAACGCCTCATTGATGTTTTCTAGCTAGCTGGCCTGCTCTATGTATTCATTGCAAGTGTAATAAATAGCATATGAAAGTTCATGCTTGGTCGTCCATCCCTTTGTTCTCTCGAGCACGAACCCCTTCGGGGTTAGCGAGCAGAAACGCTGCATCCGCGGTGTGTTAGGGCTGGGACGGAAGGCTGACCCCCAGTATTTCCACATAATTTACTTAACTAGCTTACTAGTTAAGGAATTCGCCTGTTGTTCACCAACTCCAGCATATTACTTTGGCGCATTGCATTAACAGTGTCACACTGTGAAGAAGCTGGGGTCTATCTACCTGTTTCTCCCTCTGCCTGCCTGCCTGTCTGTATCCTCTGGGAGTGTAGCCCTCACCCTCCTGTAGTCCCATCCACCAGCCTCCTCCGCACTGCACACCATAGCTAGGGGCTGCCCATCTACCCACCACTACCCTCGCGCAGCCTCTGCCCACCTTCACCCTCCATGGAAATCGTGTCGGGTGTGTGAATATTACACGTGGAGTAAGATCACTCATAAAAGTAAGAGCGTCTAAGTAGAAATCGAATATAAACCCAGATGCTTCCACAGAACTGTCGCGTCACTAGTCTGATCGTCGTTTATGTTTTTTTAACTAGTGGAGGGCCTCGCTAACGCAGCTTGCATAATCAGGCGTACTTTCTAGCAGGGCACATTGTGAGTAGCCTGCGTCCGTTTGAATGAGTATATCATGCGAATGATTTATTTGTGCAGCATTGATAATTTGAGAAAACATAACTTCGCTTCACACAAGAAAGTCGAGTCAACCTGCGATAATAAACAGTAATAAACACTGTCGAAAACAACGCTCGCCTAAATATGTTCTTTGCAAGTTTTTAGTGCGCTAGCATGTATAGTGGCCATTCCACAAATTTAGCCATAGCGTGTTTCTCTGACTCGCATGTCATAACTAAGTGGGACCAGAAGTGACCAAGAAAGACCAGTGGTAACCAGGTGGCAAACTTGGGAGGTACGCGGTGGTAACACCGTGGTAACCAGCGGTAACCAGTTCCTAACCTGGGGCTGAAAAAAGGCGGTAACCTGGAGTTGTAACCAGGTGGTAACCAAGTGGTGACCGGGGGTTGCCACCCCATAGCAAACTCCTAAGCGTAGCAATCTTTAATGATCGAACAATTCAGAAAGACACCACGCTAGCGCACATATTTGCATTTGGCCTAACTGCGCAAATCGTCTCCCATTTTCTGAACCAAAAAACGCCACATCTAAGCACGATATGCGACTGCCATCATTCTGTGAAAGAGCCACACTTTGGAGCAACGCAACCTTCCCAGCGATGATGTTCTCATCACGTATGCCAGGTGCAAAAACATTCTAGACGGGTCTCTTTCAGCGCACTAGAAAATTGCAGACGCAAGAGTGTTGTGGCTTGAGGGTGTTCACTTAAGAAGATAAATCGTTCAGCAGTCAAGGAACCACATCTCTCTAAGTACGAGGTCAGGAGGAGTACGGATAATCTGGAACCACTTCAAAGATGTTTTCACGAGCCGTACAATGGCGTAGAATATTGTCTTCATTGAAGAACCCAAATGCAGTTCTTTCTCGACCTCTGTGTCTTACGGAGAAAACTTCGTTCGCATAACGTCCTCATGGGCTTCAACCGTGAATTTTAGTTTGTTTTTAATTATGGTAAGGGGATGTAAAACGTTCAATGCGCCTCCAAAATAGCGACTATATTCGCAGCAGACGCTGAAATTCGGAATTTTTAAGGCGGTCAGGAGTTCGTATGCTTGAATTCAAAATTAGGGGAATGAAAATACACGTCCTCTCAATACGGTATTAACACTTCCTTATATATCATCATCATCACTAGCCAGACTGTGCCCCCTGCAGGGAACACTCTCCAATCAGCTCTCTCCATTGCCAGTTCCATTCAGCGTATTCCCGCAAACTTCATGATCTCATCCGATCACCTCACTTTCTGGCGCCCCTTGCTACGCTTGCCTTCTCTTGGAATCTACTCCGTTACCCTTGAGGGCCAGCGGTCATCTTGCCTTCACAGTACGTACCTTGCCAAAGCCCATTTCTGCCTCTTGATTACGACCAGGGTACCAATAATCCGCGTTTTTTCCCTCACCCACTCTGCCCCCTTGCGGTCTCTTAAGGTTACATTGATCATTCTTCTTTCCATAGCTCATGCCGTTGTCCTTAACTTAAGCTGAACCTTTTACGTTAGCCACCACGATTCTTTCCCGTAGGCGAGTACCGGTAAGGTACAGGTGTCATATACTTTTCTTTTCAGCGATATTGGAAAACTTCCATTCAAGATCGGAGGTGTCGACTGTCATGATTATGTGTTTTTGCGGTTATTCACCGGTCCGATACTACAAATTTTTTCAGATAATAAATCCCGAAAACAGAAAGCTTGTTTTGTGCCAGACGTTCGCTTCGTTTGTTTTCAAATAGCCTTCGTTCTTTTAACCGCGAAAGCCACTGTAGTCGCACGTTCCATCCAAGTGGCGAAAGGTTCGATGCCTGCGATTCCACTGAAGCGGAGAATATGTATGAGCATGCGCTGTCATTGGAGCAAAACCTCCGTGAATTTATATGCCAATCACACTTCGGAGAAAGTCAGTTCACATCCTACAATGCGGGTGAGGCTGTGTGCTGGCCAGCCAGACCACAATAATTGCAAGCTTTTGATCGGCCGTGTCTCCTATAACAAATCGCAAGATGACACCTACGCACATCCCGGAACAAAAACAACCTTCCTAGAGTGCCAAGAAGAACAGCTCGCCGGTATTTGCATCGCGCTTTCATTTACGCTACGATATACGGTGTTTAACCTATGAAGTCTGAGCTTTGGAGACAACGTTTTGGAGGACACAGCATTAAATTGGATCCCCTGTGGTTCTTACCTGGCAGAGACAATACACTATATGGGCGCGTTGTGTTTCGCTTCCATCGAAACGCGGCCTTCGCGGCCAGAGCAGTGCACAGCCCTTATCACAGAGCCATCCCCACGGGGCACCATTCCATTTACGACAGCTGCATTATCGACGCAGACAAACTTCGCGCTAAGCACAAAATACAGCGTTAAACTAAGTCGCTGACTTGGTGCAGCCAGACCTTCTATCAAAGAGACAATTGTGCTCGCCTTTGGAGTTCGGTATCAGACATTATTCAGAAACATTACTGAGTTGAATTCTCCGAAAATCGTTTCCGCAAGTTGACGTAATCTTTGGAGCAGGACAAAGAAGAAAAATTTCGCTCCATCTGCCAATTTTTTTTATGTTAATCTTATTTCTTAAGTTGCAAAAATCGGGTGTTTTATCAAACAGTTTCACTATTATTTTATAATAATCTTTTCTTAAGGACACAAGATCGTTTTGGCAAATTAGTAGCTTCAGTGGTGCCAGTGGTTATAAAACAGGCCACACAAGTTGACTCATAACAAGCTAACTGAAACATACCCGGTAATTGTGATCGAAGACATGTTTTAACGGTGAAGAATTTATGAGGGCAGTTTTTTTTCTCTATTGCGGCATTTCACTATAAAAATCAATATAACCGCAGATCTCTCACGTGTAGGCTTGCATTCTACTGCTATGAACTTTTTTGCCCGCCTCAAAAGCGTTCCCCTTTATTTTTCTATGCCAGTGTTAACTGCTCGATGCGAGCGATGGACACATTATAAAAAAAAAAGATATTGCTACGTTTCGGAAGAATGGACCTTCAGTATTTGGATACCAAAACCTTAACTTTTGCAATACTGAAAATTTTAGCTATGGATGTTGGACGTATTCTAGAAGTAGATTTTAAATATTTTTGCGTGCTTTATTCTAATTATAAGTGCTTATAGTTTGCTATGGATAAAATGTATATATTTTTGATAAGAAATTTGAAGACGCAGTTTTAATAAGAATTTAGCCAGTCAGATTTCTGATTCAACGTTTTAAGACCTACTCTAGCCATGATAGTTTCCTGCTGTTTTTTGCTATGTATTGTCATTCTGGATATTCTGCTTTTTACTGTCAAAGAGCACATTCAGTTAAGGAGTGTCGGGTCTTCTACTTTTTTTTTCCTCTCCTTTCACGCTTCCTTGCCCTCTTCACCGTTCGTCATCCGACTTCATGCAGCGTGCAGGCTTTCTGACTAGTGCTGGCTATTTTGTTTCTCGTTTGCTTTTTACACACTTAATCGCGCCCATTTTTATTTTGTTTTCAAGCATGCTAGTCGACATCGGCCACACATTTATATTTCATTTTGGTGTTTCATTCTCGCAAAGCCAATCAAATTTTTCTGAAAAAGAACATTTCCACGCGCGACGTAGCGCGTGCATTCCCGAGCAGCCACGTTCCTGGCACTGCGAGTCCTGCGTTGATGCCCGTGTTCATTTTCCCGGAGACTACGAGGAGCCCTCGCTAAGGTAAGCCCCATTTTGCAGTTCCAGGGCCTTCGAAGTGCTCCTCTTCTCTTGGTAGCACTCCACAGGCGGTGCGGCTAAGCGCGTTCTCGAAAAGTAACCTCCGTCCACCAGAGTTAAGATCCACTCCCTTCCTTAGCTACGAGTGCGAGTCAAATTTAGCCCTTATCACTGCGGGCAAAGCAAAGCCAGCTACTCTAAGCAGGCGACGATTTGTGTCCCTTAGGAGGACGAGGATTCTTGTGTATTTCCTTTCTTCGCCCAGAGACGCACACTGCTCTCTGACGCGCAGATCAAAATGCACTGCTGCTCTCAGCAGTGCCTGACGTTGAGCAATATTCTCTTGTTCGATTCCTTCTTGCTTCATTATTAGAGACGGCGCGAAAAGTCATATCTCAAAATGGTCGGATGGCTTCGTGCCTAGCATTCGCTATGCACCCTTGCTTGCCGAAACAACATGCCGTGGAGGCTCATAAGACAAAATCCTCGCAGCGGTTTACTAAGCTTAAACTTCCCATTCAACTTCAGTCATATTTACCTCATAGTTTGCAGCCATTTTATATAGTTTGCTGCAAACTATATAGTTTGCATAGTTTGCAGCCGTTTAAGTCGAAACTCTGCGGTCTCTACAACAAATTTTGGAACCCGTCTTGAAGCGTTGTACAATACGAGCACTGTTGTGGATCACTGCTGGTACAAAACACGTGAAGCCTAGTGATAATGTTCCGCTAAAGGAAGTAAAGAACCAAGATTAGAATGTGGAGTACGAAAAAAATACGTTCTTAGAATGAAATATTTTCTAGCAATTCAGAACCAGGTCAATGCATTTTTTTTTTCTTTGCATATTTTCTACGCCATAAGCTGATATGAAATAAGCCGAAGAAGCTCACCAGACTTCAAGCGTTAAATCCCTACTGCTCCGAAATCGCACTGACATTCCCCTAGGAATTCGCCTTGGGGCAGTAGAACGAGCGATTACGCCGCCCCTGCTCTCCTGATCCGTCATTGACTTGTCCTTGTATGCTATAGGTGGAGCTTGTCGATACACGCAGCCCGAAAGCGATGATTTTCTGCTAATAAAAAGCGAACACCGACTGGGTTGAAAGCATACTGCTATGTCACCGCACAGGAAAGAACACAAGGTTGTCTAAATTCAGAGGAAGTGCCCTCCACTGCGGCGTCCTTCTCAGCACATGCGTTGCTTCTGTACGTTAAACCCTAAAGTGTAGAAATTGCAAGGCACGATGCATCTTTCACTTGTACGGAATTTGCCGCCCACCAAGCTCTTTTTCACGCAGAACAGTTTTTTTTTCCTATCAGCTCAACAGAACGACCTCCGGCCAGAGATGGCTCGGCATTCCATGTCCCTCCCGTTCATTCCGCAGGTACAAGGCACCCTGAATGTTTGGAGGATCCTACCTCCTCTTGTCAGCATGAACACGAGTGAACAGCGGAACCGACCCGGACACAGCTCTGAGACCGGCAGCACGAGAAGCAGCCACCTGAAGGCCGCCACCGCTCACGTGATGCGCCCAGGAGAGGTGTCGCGGTGTTTCCTACACTCCTCCTCTTCCTTGACACCAGCGAAAGTTACTCTGGTATCGGCCGCCAGGTGAGTCAACAAAGCCACTTCGGGGCAGCCTGGGAGGGAAGCTCCCCACTCTGCACTTTAATTTTAAAGCGCTTTCGAGCGTAAGAATGCCCTCAACTCCAGCATTTTTTTTTCTCTGACAGAAAGATTATGGAAGTTCTACTGAGAAAAGTTTATTATACGTTCGTTCCATTGTTTCCAATGACGGTGTAGGACTACATGAGGGGTAAAAAGGAGAAGGAACATTCGTTAAGCAACAAAAAGCTTAAGTATATAGTCTGAAACCGCCACTTTATAGTATTTTTTTTATATTTTGTATATTTTGTACTTTTTGCAGACACCTAAGGCACGTCTGCATACATGAGTAGTCGTGATAAGACCAGAGCAAGCACTACGCATAAACAAGCAAAAGACAGTGGGGTACTGGAGAATAAGTACCTAGAGTTTACTCTAAAGTTGCATCTTTGGTTGACCTTCCATATAGGATTCCTAACAGCGAAACTAGCTTCTTAGTATCTCGTCTTGACTCGGTCAATATTGAGTCGAAGCGCTCTTAAAGCCCATATTTATTGAGATCGTGGACATTTCACTCGTCAGCTACAGTTAAGTCGTGCGATCGCGCATTTCACCTTTTAATTCAAAACACTCCATTCCGGAGCACGCAAAACGGGCACGTACGCTTCTGTCAGGTCCGTTGTCTCTATACAGTTTCACCGGCGGAATGTACTCCATTACAGGGCGTACTTTTCCGCAGGCCGAAGCCGTCGAATCCTACGGCTCTAAACTGGTTACCATAGCTGTCTCGGACTTGTATAAAGTTCTCGAGATTATGCTTAGATATTTGTTGCAGTTCTGTAAGATATGATGTCATGTTAGTGCATCAATTACAAAAAACAAAGACCTTTCTGCCTTCCCTTCTTCCTTTCAGCTGGAAGAGGAGCGGAACTACCTTCGCGGTCAGTGTCCCGTCTGCTGCTCGCTGTCGATGCACTCTTTCCAGGGCGGAACGCAAGAAGGCACAGCCACTTCGGGCGTTTCTTCGGGCGATCACGGATGCATGCCGACCTCCAACATGCTCAGCAGCTGAAACAGCTACCGGGACGCCTGCCGACTGCTGCACCCTGTCTCGTACCCGTCGAGTGATGGGGCTCTTTCGCTCCACTGCTACGGGTGAGTGGACAGCCTGGAGAGGGACTGCACCTTTTGCACTGTTCTCGTCCGCGAGACAGAAAATATCCAGGGGAAAAGGTTTTTCTGCACCGTTCAATAAGCTTTATCACTGCTTTACTGAACTCTATAGCACGCTTAAGGTGCGCTGGCCATCAGCCTCATGAAGGAGCGGACGCCATTAGCTATTGAACAGATTTCGAAATATGCGCCAACCTTTGGTAACTTCAGGAAGTGCGTGTGGGTGTGTACAGATATTTACCCTTCGAATGATTGAGGCAATGGGCTGGAAGCCGTATTTAGCCATGAAGGACCGCGCTACCTTATCTAAAGGAGCAAGTAACCGCTAATAAGAGCAGAGTAGCTGTATTGTTATGTGACGCACAGGTTGGACGAGCCTGTGCTTTATTACAGCAAATCCCTAGTTTTTTTTTCTTTCGTGTACACAGAAAATAGGTGGAATAGAGGCAAGTAAAACGTGTTCCAAGTGCAGCTACAGTTCTTAAAATGCGTCGGCGCCCTCTGCTGAAAGCGTAGGAACCTGCATATTCTCGCTAATTGTGGAGAAAAAGAAGGGCATGACACTACGCTGTAGAGAACAGTCTATTTTTTATTCTTGACCTATTCAAGACCTTTTACCTTGAGGAGGGTTGTTTTTGACACGTTGTTTTGTCCTATAAATTGTCCTGTCCGGTTTTTCGCAGCCGCTCGATGATAGTATGGAATATCGACAAAGCTGAGATTCCATCAGCATGCACTGCACGTTAAGAAAATTTTCATCAGCTTGTTTGGTAACCGGTAGTGCAGCGTTCTAATGGCCTGTTATCTGTTGTAAATTTCATGTCCTAGTTTATGTTCGCTCTCATCAAATGAGGATCCAATAAATGGAAGTGCACGAAATTAATTGGGATTGCGTCGCAATCTGTGTAGACAGATAACGGACCATGCTATGGAACGAGACAAACGGGTAGTCCACTAAAAAAGTTATAGTCTTTAATATTTGGCGGGTTCCAGAATCAATAGAGTTCCGTTATCTTCCACCTTTTGCACACATGAGTTAGAAGTCCTTTTCTCACCTCAAGACTATCTACTGCCATGGGGAAATAATCAAACTTTCTACAGTGTATTTTCGTTCCCCTTACACCAAGCTCTCATTAGCACGCACCTCTTAATTTTTTTCCGTCATTCCATGCGCTCTATGAGTCTACGAGCGTCGTATGCCGTTAGTGAAATTCATTTTATTTTTTACCTTTTCTGAGCGAATTCGCAGAAGAGATTATGTAAGAGGCGTCCAGTGGGAACTTCATTGTACTTAAAGCGCCGTTTTACAGCATTCTAGATGCAATTTTTGTTTCGTTGCTATGCTTGTCAGTCGTTCTGTGTCAACTTTTAGGATCGCATGAGGCGAGTAACATATTCGATCGAATGATGTACCATAACAACTCCTTCTCATTCCGCGCAATTCATGACGCCTTATTAGCAAGGTTCTGTTTGGTTTTATGATTTTATTACTACTGTAACATCAGTAGACACGCCAAACACACGTTGCCAAGTCGCACCTACTACAGCGCGTTCACTAGGTGGGCCTCTAATAAGCTAGTTCCAACTACCTTTCGTGCCCTATGCGTTGCGCGCCCGCGTGACGCGCAGAGGGAAAGGATTCGAACCCCAATTCCGGTTAGCTTTCTTGGAATGGAATGCCTCTATATTCTAACCCACATTTGAGGAATCACCTCGCCATTTCTGGCTTTATTTTGAGCGACGACGAGACTGCGTTTTTAGCAGAACTAGCTCCTTACGCTATCGTGTAATATTCGCAAGAAGCACGCAATGCACTGGGATGTCGCTGTAGTCTTTGTAGGCGTATAACGGAGCATGATATGTAACGCGATAAACGTGTAGTCCTCTGCTAAATCACACCATTTCGCACCTGTCGTGTTGCAAAATCTGAAATTATGCATTATCTTCCAACTTAATTATTTGCACGTTTGAGCCATAGTCCATTTACGGCTGGCATATTTCGGAATCTATACCAAAGGTAAAAAAGCTCTCACACCACTTACGTTTCCAATAATGATGATCATTCTCTGGATTGGACATTGTTACAGAACGGTGCCGTAGTATCCGAATAAGAAAGGTGAAGGCTGCAAGCGTCCGTTTCAATCGCTTATAGACTCCCGCTGTGCTCCAGTCGCTCTCTACAGTAATGAAATAACGTCATTTTTTATCTTTCCTTCTATAAATTCGTAGAATCCACTGTCTACACACCGTCCGATGACACACTTACTGTAGTTATCACTCCGTTTTGCAATAGGCCGGATACACTTTCCGGTTCCTGCCTATACTTGTCAGTCGTTGTGTCTCCATTTTTATGAGGGGTGTACCGCGCTGCATACTCGGTCGCTGCCGCGCCAGGCTACCGTTTTTTTTATTGCAGAAAAACTTTTCGATCTTAGTATTAAACCTTCGAGTCCCTCATTACATACTACATGCTTCCAAATGCTGCGTAAGAACGACCAGTGAACGCATCAGAGCTGAAGCTTTTTGCTTTTATTAATTATCCGAGAGAGATACGCCGTTATTATAATAACCTCCGGTCCATCGTATGCAACAGAGTTGCAAGAGGGCAGTAACGGCGTTTTAAGTGGTTGAAATAATTTTTTCGTATATAATATTTCTCCACTCCTTCCACAATTAAAAAATGGTTGCCTCATCGCATCGTTTTTCCGTGCGGAGGCAACTTTTAGGAGAATAGCCAGCAGAAGGCGCAATAATTCCAAAAAAACTTCTACTTATACCAGGCTATGGTTATCCCTATTTGTCTCATTTTTCGAAGGTTCATAAGCAGTAAAATTTCTACAAAGTAAACAAAGGTGAGAAGCTCGGAAACACCGTAGAACCTGCTGGTGATGCAGTCTGTCTAAACTCTAAGAAGGTAATTTTCTATGTTGTGTACTACATCTATTGCAAGGCGTGAATATGTGCGGAAAGGAACATGGCGTCCATATGCAGACCCTATTATTGAGCGGCCAACGAGCAAGTGCCTGGCAACGCCGTTTTCATTTTACGTAATCACGAGAGCCGAGCTGCGTTAACGTTAATTGTAGATCCTAAATATAAATTTATGAATTAGATAACTAAAAAAGGACACTTCGCTGATACCTTATAAGACTACGGCGCCTCTTGCTGCGAAAATGTGACATTGTACAGGAAAAGGCATGAGCGTTTTATCTCTCACTGAGTTTACAGTAGCGGAAACTGGTTTGACACAGAAGAAATACTTGTTTCAGGCAGGATAACGCTGTTGTACGTTTCCAATAATGATGATCATTCTCTGGATTGGATATTGTTACAGAACGGTGCCGTAGTATCCGAATAAGAAAGGTGAAGGCTGCAAGCGTCCGTTTCAATCGCTTATAGACTCCCGCTGTGCTGCCCTAACTAATTTTTCTATCACAGTGTGTACAAGTACATAGCGCGGGATCCCTATTCGAGACTTTAAAGTTACGTCCAAACCAAGGTTTGCTTTCATATGTACAGCGGGGTACGGCACCGAACGCATGTGCTTGACATCAGCGCCTCCGATCATAAAAGCAAAAAGAACATTTAAGAAGCGACAGACAGCGCCGGTGCCTTGAAAACAGTACCTTGAAAAGGAGTACTCTTTAAGCTATACAACTTGGACGTGAGCATTAAATTGACGATATTATTTTAGCCACCTTATTTCAAAGCGTCATCGAAAAAAATCCATCGATACATCTGTCTGTCCGCCCTTCCGTCCGTCCGTCCGTCCGTCCGTCCGTCCAATCACTACCGAGATGTCATGCCGAGAAGCAAACGCCATCCGGGTGGGCTGTATGTGAGATCCGCATGACTAACGCTGCAATGGATGCGTCTCTAACTTGACGCACTACTACAGTAAATCATTGGGCATGGTTCAGTGGCGTTCGCGTTAAATTTAATATCTGTTGGCCTTTATGTTATTCTTTGTTCGCAGCACATAATCCGGCCAAATGCCGCATGTCCAGCAGGGATAGCTCAGGAAGAGGACAGCGCCCAGCTCTCTTTCGTATGCTGCCGAGCCTACAGAAGTGGCCGCCCGGCCGTTCCCCATGCTGCCCCACGGACAAAAGCAGCTACCACCGGCGGCACCATTCATGGCGCGGGCACGTAGTCATAACACCTGAATGGCGGTGGCGCTGCAGCGGAACTGGAACGGACGTGGCCGCACTCATTCCTGGTCTTGCCATTGCTGCTGGACATGGAGGCGTGCAGCCGTACCCTGTGCCTCCTCGAGGGGCAGCACAGGGGAAAAGCACGGGCGTGTGCATTCGGTACGCTCAGATGGAGCGCCGTGTATGCAGGTGCCATGCCTCCATCGGCAAGCGGACCTCTATTGGTAAGTAGAAATTCAAGCTTTTGTTGGCAGTGGGAATATACGTGAAGAGTTTCCACCCACGGTTTGACTTAACATCCAGCGCTAGTGCTGCAAGGTCATTCATGAAATTATAGAGAAAGGATAGTGTTATTGGATAAACGCCTTATAATATCGATATAATAGCCAGAATTTATGGATAGTTAAAAAAAAACTTATTTCTTCATGCTGGATCATCCTGCGTGGTCTGATGTTTGCACTGAGCGTATACCTAGTGCACGCTATCGAGAGTAATATGGTGGGCTGCCTTCTCTATAACTCTAGCCTTTTCCGCTTTCGTATACCGTCAAAACGAGCAACGTTATACCTCTAATCTCTTCCAATGCTCGCTCAAGGCCAAACAAATCGAGATTTCTTTTAATGTGTCACCTGTTCGCAACACTCATCGCCCGAAGCAGTCATTATGGCTTGAGGAACAGCCAGTACGCGGCCTAGGTTCATTCAGCCTTCAGTTTTATTCCTTCTGCTCGTCACTGTCAACGTCGGTCTCGATCTTGTCGCAGGATTCAACGTTTCTGACCTGCGCCTGGGCTGCTTTCGTCGGCAAAATGCCCTGAAAAGCCTTGGGGTCTGTGCAGGGCTGTGGTGTCCAATTAAAACATCGCGGTCGGTAGTCCCGCTTCATCCCGAGTGTCGCGCCTGCGGGGAGGACCAGTACCACACTCAGCCAAATATTGGCGCTGAATAGCGCCGCCATATCGCCGCAGCCACTTCCAGCAGTGGACTCACGGCGAAGTACGCTTTCAGTGGATCGGCAGTGTAATTTTTTTTTTCTAACAATGAATTATTTGTGCGCTGCACTAAGGAGCCCCAAGAATAAAGCTGCGAAACGTTTCCTCTCCGTTTTTGGAAATCTGGCGCATTCTCGAAGCTCGACAGATTAAGTTCGAAATTTTACATTCCTTGAGATGGTACTACAAGGAAACTCACTGTAAAAATAATTTCACCCTTATGGGTCCATTCCGGTGTCTGAATTGCGCCCTTGGAACCCTCCCAAAAGGCTGCCAAGTATGGTTGTCATATCGTACAGTGGGGATGGGTTAGTGAGACTTGCTCCCTTTATTCGACTGCTTAGCAGCTTAATACGTTTTGATCGCATTAAAGGACGCTCGTAGATTTTCTTTAGCGTGCACTCTTAAAGGGAAGCTGAAGACCGCTAAGAAAAGCCGCAGATGACCTCTTTAAGTCTGAGCCAGAATTAGGACTTTCCTAAATATATTTGTTACCAAGATGTCCGTCGCAGTGTGTTAAAAGCTGTTTTCAGTGGAATCAAATTCATGTTTCCACGATTTTCATGAGCGCGATTTTTTTTCTAATATGTTTGAAAAAAAGAGCTCGCTAAAACAAGCTTACCTTCAGGCAACGCCCTCGCACAGTAAAACCACGTCAGTATGTGCCTCAGGTGCTTATGCCAGGGGAACACAAACAAGTAAAATAGTCCCTGAAATACGTCCTACAGAGCTACTGACGTGAGAGAGTTAAGCACAAAACAGACTGCGGCTGCGCATAATACATACTAAACCACAATATGCACATATTCTTCAGGTTTGTATAGGCTATTTGAGGGAGGCCGCTTTTCTGTCAGTGATCCTTAGGAGTTCAGTTAGAATAAGCATGTTAATTACCACATTACGGTGGCGCAAATCGAACTCATGGTTGCACGCGACAATGCTGCAGCTGTTAAAGGAAAGCTCTAAGAGTTAACATTTAAGAGCACGCTTGTTGTGTAATCATCGCGGCTAGAGCTTTAGCGGCGGCGCGACTATCGCGAGAGCTGGCTATAAGATAAGCCGCGCTGCTCGGCTACCGGGCATTCCACTACAAGCTGTGATGGAATAAACAACATTCGGTTATCCACCCACCTGGCCTTCGTTTACTGTCCCCGAGAAAACATATTTGGCGACGAGGTTGGGATTCTGACCAGTTCTAAAGGAAGCCGACATGGCAACGGAATCGTTCGGGAGCGGCGGGAGCAGTGACCCAACTCGTCGGTCGACTGGGACACATCGAGCCCTTCGACGAGTCTACGAACGACTGGCCGTCGTACGAGGAACGCTTAACGTTCCTCGAACTGAACAGCTGTTCAACTGGTGACAGTAAGCGTATACTCTTATGAACCTTTTCACCCGAAGGAGGTGCAGCACCCTCGCGTCTGTGCGTCAAAAACAGAATGAAAGGGTGTCGAAGGAGAGCCTTTGTTAGAGTTGTGCCTTTAAGGATGCAAACTTGTAGTGTTTGGCACGGTGTGTTAATTTCTTCAGCTCGCTGAGCGCCAATTTGTCGCTGATCGCCGCTCATCTGCCTTTTCAAAAATGTGCCTAAAAGATGTCGAGGACTTCGAAAGCATGATTTTCAGCTAATTTATATCAGTAGAGGTATTTCTTGAGATAATGTGCCTGTAATCGTGCGCGCAAATAGAATGCTTTTGACGTTGTTACATAGCTCAGCCGTAACTTCAACAGGCGTAAAGGCTCATTTCCACGCTTTCGAATCCACGAGAAATATTGAACTGGTCCCTTACGGGGTGCAATAGCGTCTTTTGAAGTTTCAGGGACGGGGCAGGAACAGGTGCTGAAAAATTACTGTAGAGGAAATCGCCTTAATTACAAGCGTGTACCACTTGGGTTTCATTTATGCCCTGAATGGAACGTGCACAACCACTAAGCCATTAAATACCGGCGCAGGCAGTAGAGGGAATGACACCCCGAAGTTATATCGCCACCAAAGAAAAGGCTGCCCAGGGATTCAGTATTGTTTTTTTAAGTTAGCGGCGCTTTTTACTTTGCAATAGGAGCCTGAAACCACGGCTGCTCGTCGAGCACGCTGGCGCGTGATAGATTTTCAGCCGAATTTAATCGGCCATCCGGAGTGCTTTCTTTATCTGCAAAGGAGTAGACGTCTAAGGAGTCTAGGAACTACACAGTCGTAGCGCATTCAGACCTCAAGATGTGAATCCAAATCCCTCATTGAAACAGTTCTTGCGGTTTCAGGCGAGTCAATGCCAGCCCTTTGCGAATGACGTCATGCGCGGAGCATGACATCGCAGTGCAGGATTCCGGCGAGAGACCAGCACCCGACTTCGCCCCGAGACGCGAGAATAAAAATTAAAGAAATGATAATTTGTAAATTATTAGCTTTGTTTTGAGGACTTCCACACGTCATGGACGTTGCTGCGTCATGGAATTGCTGCGGTCAATGACTACAATGCAGCCATTTGTGATAATGAACAGGTACTAGCTGGACGAGGTATTCAAATGGTGATTCCACGCGCCGAAGTAAAAAGCAGTCGAAATATCAGATCATCCCCGGTAATTCCCTCACGCCGGCGCATCGCCAAGCAAGTGCAAATTTTAACTGCTGGAGTTCTTACTGTGGCGCTGATCAGCTGATTGCATTGGTGTCAGCGTATAGCATATATTGAATTTGGTGCAACAGAAACCATTAGTAATGTCATTGCCTGCATCTCACCTAACCAGTACCCCAGTATCAATGAAATGGATGTAATTTGACTGGCAGAACACTAATATGTGGTCCTGCCTTCGAAGAAGCCTGAAACACTACCACAAAAGAATAGGGAAGACAGAACACGAGAGGTAAGAACACGTAACAGAGCCCACTGCAAAATAATTGCACAGAAGGGTGGGAAGCTGGATGAGCTGGACGGTATGTCGCCTCTACGCTTGGGTGCTCGTCTTTCGCGCTTCTTCGACGAAGAATCCTATACAACTGTCCCAGATTTCTACCCTGCCACAATACAGACCACACTGACGATTTTTCGTTGAGCGGTTCTTTAAAAAATAACGTCTGCATATGGTAGCTTTCAGTAGCTCTGCGCAGCATGCGGAACGCTCTCAGCTGTGAGTTGGCTCACAGCAATATTCATTCTGCTCTTTCTGCAGACGCTCAGCTGGTCTTAGAGTATGGAGCTCCTGTTGCTGCCCCTCCAAAATCAGCCGCATCCAGCGTCCACTGTGCGCTTCCAGGATTGGAACCATACCCAAGACTGGCAGTGGCAATGCGATCAGCAGATATCCTCGCGTCACCAGCAGCCACGAGACGCTGACGACTCACTCGGGACTGCAACTCTTCGCCCTGATGACAGCGGCAATGCTTCTGACGACTGCCACCTCGTGAGGCAGGAAGCGCTCTGCGCGATGGTTGCGCGGCGAGAGTCCCGCTGCTGTCTTCATAGCGTGGCTGGCATACATGTCGGAACTGGCCGGTAGTTTCCTAAGCGCGCAAAGAGGAGGCACTTCCTGCGCTTATGACACGCCTGCTGAGGGACCTTAATACTCTTGATGAAGTCAGAGAAAGCCTAGTTCACTCGCGGTACGGGCACCTCCGCGACCTGAAAATAAACTTTTCCTGACCGTTATCCAAGACGCTGAGGCACAACAGTAGAGGGGCATCCCACCAGTGAACTCGGAAATGCATTAGGACGTTCGGTATTAATGTGTGTACTAATGTAACAGCGTATTCTATGCAGCACAGCAGACGCGTGTCCTCTGAGGCGAAGTGCAAAAGGCACACGTGTGCTGTGCAATGTCAGTGCGCGTTAAAGATACCCAGGTGTTCGAAATTATTCAGGAGCCCTTCACTACGGTACCCCTTCCTCTCTTTTCTCTTTCACTCTCACCTGCCTGCCTTCCTTCACGGCACGGTTGAGGTGTCCACATGGAAATGAGAGAGCTATTGCGTCATTTCCTTTAATTAAATACGCTGAGCTACTTTACATTATCAAAGCGTAATTTCACAGACGTCTCTCGTAACCTGAGTCACTTTGAGACGTTAAACCCCATAAAATCGAACCTAATTTCAGAGAATGCTGTTCGGCGGAAGTCGGAGATATGGCGTCGTACTGTGACATTCCGACTGGAAACACAACTGCCGGCTTGCAGCCAGTGCACGTTGGCGCCGCACCCTATCATTCAGCTTCCACTGCGGCTGTGTCCACGTCCGGATAATTGCAAGCTACAGACAATCCATCTGAACTGTTTTCAAGAAATCCGATTCTAGGAATATTTATTGGAATATAATATCTGAGCTAACACATTAGATCATCGTTTTTTTCACTCAAGCGACCTCACATGGTTCCTGAAGCTAGTGTATGTTCGGCCATGCAAGAAGAGAAATCTCTGCTTCTGGATTGTAGTTCCTAAATTTAATTTCAATCGGCATGAACTAACAATCTAAAATAATTCTTGAGGTGGGTTCAGGACATGTTTTTCCGTCCATGAACCATCCCTTCGGTTCTTCTTGCTTTCCTGTGTTACTATCACGCCGGCAGGTAACGGCTGTCACTTACATTCTATGGATATACCGCCTGGATGATTCAGCAACTTTTTTTGTTGAAGCGAAAATTCCGTAAACTAGACATGCTTGAACACGTTATACTCGAACGAGCGCTATTCCGTCTCAGTCGTCGGCGCGTGAAGCCTGCTATGCCACGGCGGATGCTGAGTCGTCGTTCCTGTGCTTCAACAGCCCGCGGTTCTCTGTAGCTCGTTCTAAGTTTATCTAACAGTGCTAAAGACGGTGGTTAACACTCTTGAGCCGGCGTGAGGTGTTGGAATTCCAACTCTTGAGCGGTCCTTACAGGGATCTCCCTGCTTTTTTTTTAAATATCCCTCGTTACGCGCCGGTTAGTTCAGGATTAACAAAATCTTCGTAAACCACTCACGGCTAATTCCTATGAGACCCACTTTCAAAAAAATGTGTTATTTACTTTTCTTCAATGCACTGGTACCATGCCCTGCATTGACCCTTACTCACTAGCCATCTCCTGTTTTGCGAAGAAATCGCCACGACGTTCCTTGAATGCCTTAACAACGCAACATGCTCAAGAAGGACCTATCACTTTAAATCTGCAATCATACCGCTTAACAGTGGTCGTACCAGTTATTTTGGGGGGTCACGTTGGCATTAAAGGTTTGGTATTCATTACTATTTTTATTTGTTCGTGGGTAAAATACACAGGAAGTATTAATTTCTAAATACGAGGTTTTCCACCAAAGATCTTCGGCAACTTTTAACAATAAGCTTTCTGGGTTAGAGGAGCACTGTCTTCAGCATAGCGTTGTCGGTGGTGTTCCGTGAAAATTCAAGTAACACGTGCTAGCTAGCAAGCTGCTTAACTAATATTGAGCAGATAACTTTTCAACTATTATGGTTAGTCCCCTTATTTATTGAAAGGTGAGTAGCCTACCGCAATTGTTATCCATATCACTTTTAAGAATATCGAAAAGACAGTTACTGTCGGCGCTGTAGAACAACAAATTTTGCTATTCCGAGGAGTTACGTGCACTGGAGGGGTTGCTTTGCCTGCAGGGTTCTTGAAAGAGCGTGAATCTTGGAGTGATGTATCCGAAATTTGTGCAGCCTCAGCGCCGAGGGTAACTGCGTTTTCTCAGTTCCAAAAAGTGATATGTGTATCACTAACGGTGGGCTACAGGCTTCAATATTAAATGATAATACTAACAGTAATAGTTAAAAAGTTCACTATTCAGTATTAGTCTGCCAGTCAGCTTTTAGTCCACTTTAGCTATATTGTGATACGCTGCACTGCTCACAATGCAATGCCGGAAAAATGGCTCTTCTAGCTCAAAAAGCCTATATTTAAATATTGCACAACACTTTAGGCGAAACACCGGTATGTGGCGCAAGCCCCACTGTTGAAGGCGAACGCAAAATCTAGCATTTGCCTTCTCGGGCGTTGCTTCGTGAATGAAGTTTCTTCTCAAGTTAACTATTCAAAATTAATGACGCTTGCTTTCAGCAGAGGTGCTTTAGGATATTTCCAACAAAATATCGACAGTTAGCGGATCAGTGTGATTGTTCTGAGTATCCCTTCGACATTCTTCAGTTCATATTTTTCTACCGCGTCTTTCTAGGAGACATGGCGGTGTTGAAACGTTTGGCCCCTGAACGCGTTATCACTCTTGGCGCACCTCGCTGTGAGTGTAAATTCAGCATGCCCTATCTGGAGCAGCACGAGCACCTTGCTAGCAAGAGGTCTAGGATCAGCATTAAAAAAAAAATTGTATGCCGAAGTTTACTGCGTTATCCCTTAAAAATCAGCGACAGCTGACTGGCATTAGCGACCGAGAGGCCTGGAGTTGCAGACAGGTTTTAACTTTTCACAAGCAAGTTTCAGCGTCTCCAGAGTCACTTGCATAGTCGGGTTTGTTCCGCACGCTGTCTAGGTTCCATCGGGTTCTCGCCACGTTTCATGGACTACGAAGCCAGCTTGCACGAAGAAAATCAGTCATATATATTTCCCAGTGTTGAACCCGGCCGCGGTAACCCCGTTTCGATGCGGTACGCAAAAGGCATCCCATTCTGTGCGATGTCAGTGCACATTAAAGATCCCCAGCTGGTCTAAATTACTCCGGAGCGCTCCACTACAGCACCTCTTTCTCTCTTTCCTCTTTCACTCCCAACTTTATCCCTTCTCTCATGGAGAGTTTGAGGCGTTCACCATGAAATAAGAAAGCTACTGCACGTTTCCTTTCCCCAAAAAAACTATTTTCTTCTTCGCAATCTATACCATTTTGTGGGTTTTCCGAAAGGAAAGGCGCATAACTGGCCTACTGGGCCACTGTACACCCCAATCTCGCGTGGAGGTGGCGGTGGTGTCCGCCTAAATAACGCCTAACACGTTACACAGCTGCCTATATACTACCTAAATTGCTTGTACTAAACAGTTTGTACAAAGCTATTACACCTTTCAGTGTAAAACGCTTTGTCTCTTACCTCAGAAATACAGGGTGTTTCACGTAAGACTTTCTGTAATTTTTAAAAATAAGCTATTTGAATTAGATGCGAGCTTTTTCTGGCATAGCATTGCCAGTGGTGTAGTACATCATAATGCAGCTAAGACGTGCTAACTAGCAGGCTTGTTAACCAATATTTAATAGTTAACTTTTAAACTATTACCGTTCGACTCCTTAATTATTGAGAGGCATGCAGCCCACCGTAAGTAATGTCCATAGCCGTTTTTAGAATTTCGTGAACGCGATTATCCTCGGCGCTGTGGCCCAACAAATTTCGCCTACATCGCGCCAAAATGCATGCTGTTTGAGAAGCTTGCAGGCAAAGCAACCTCTCCAGTGAACCTAACTCGTCGAAATAGCCAAATACGCACATCCCGGAACAAAAACAACCTTCCTAGAGTGCCAAGAAGAACAGCTCGCCGGTATTTGCATCGCGCTTACATTTACGCTACGATATACGGAGTTTAACCGATGAAGTCTGAGCTTTGGAGACAACGTTTTGGAGGGCACAGCATTAAATTTGATCCCCTGTGGTTCTTAACTGGCAGAGACAACACACTACATGGGCGCGTTGTGTTTCGCTTCCATCGAAACGCGGCCTTCGAGGCCAGAGCAGTGCACAGCCCTAATCACAGAGCCATCCCCACGGGGCACCATTCCATTTACGACAGCTGCATTATCGACGCAGACAAACTTCGCGCTAAGCATAAAATACAGCGTTAAAATATGTCGCTGACTTGGTGCAGCCAGACCTTCTATCAAAGAGACAATTGTGCTCGCCTTTGGAGTTCGGTATCAGACATTATTCAGAAACATTACTGAGTTGACATCTCCGAAAATCGTTTCCGCAAGTTGACGTAATCTTTGGAGAAGGACAAAGAAGAAAAATTTCGCTCCATCTGCCAATTTTTTTTATGTTAATCTTATTTCTTAAGTTGCAAAAATCGGGTGTTTTATCGAACAGTTTCACTATTATTTTATAATAATCTTTTCTTAAGGCATCAAGATCGTTTTGGCAAATTAGTAGCTTCAGTGGTGCCAGTGGTTATAAAACAGGCCACACGAGTTGACTCATAACAAGCTAGCTGAAACATACCCGGTAATTGTGATCGAAGACATGTTTCAACGGTGAAGAATTTATGAGGGCAGTTTTTTTTCTCCATTGCGGCATTTCACTATAAAAATCAATATAACCGCAGATCTCTCACGTGTAGGCTTGCATTCTACTGCTATGAACTTATTTGCTCGCCTCAAAAGCGTTCCCCTTTATTTTTCTATGCCAGTGTTAACTGCTCGATGCGAGCGATGGACACATTATAAAAAAAAAAGATATTGCTACGTTTCGGAAGAATGGGCCTTCAGTATTTCGATAACAAAACCTTAACTTTTGCAATACTGAAAATTTTATCTATGGATGTTGGACGTATTCTAGAAGTAGATTTTAAATATTTTTTGCGTGCTTTATTCTAATTATAAGTGCTTATAGTTTGCTATTGATAAAATGCATATATTTTTGATAAGAAATTTGAAGACGCAGTTTTAATAAGAACTTAGCCAGTCAGATTTCTGATTCAGCGTTTTAAGACCTACTCTAGCCATGCTAGTTTCCTGCTGTTTTTTGCTATGTATTGTCATTCTGGATATTCTGCATTTTACTGTCAAAGAGCACATTCAGTTAAGGAGTGTCGGGTCTTCTACTTTTTTTTTCCTCTCCTTTCACGCTTCCTTGTCCTCTTCACCGTTCGTCATCCGACTTCATGCAGCGTGCAGGCTTTCTGACGAGTGCTGGCTATTTTGTTTCTCGTTTGCTTTTTACACACTTAATCGCGCCCATTTTTATTTTGTTTTCAAGCATGCTAGTCGACATCGGCCACACATTTATATTTCATTTTGGTGTTTCATTCTCGCAATGCCAATCAAATTTTTCTGAAGAAAAACATTTCCACGCGCGACGTAGCGCGTGCATTCCCGAGCCCAGAGCCACGTTCCTGGCACTGCGAGTCCTGCGTTGCTGCCCGTGTTCATTTTCCCGGAGACTACGAGAAGCCCTCGCTAAGGTAAGCCCCAGTTTGCAGTTCCAGGGCCTTCGAAGTGCTCCTCTTCTCTTGGTAGCACTCCACAGGCGGTGCGGTTAAGCGCGTTCTCGAAAAGTAACCGCCGTCCACCAGAGTTAAGATCGACTCCTTTCCTTAGCTACGAGTGCGAGTCAAATTTAGCCCTTATCACTGCGGGCAAAGCGAAGTCAGCAACTCTAATAAGTTTACGATATGTGTCCCTTAGGAGGACGAGGATTCTTGTGTATTTCCTTTCTTCGCCCAGAGACGGACACTGCTCTCTGACGCGCAGATCAAAATGCACTGCTGCTCTCAGCAGTGCCTGACGTTGAGCGATATTCTCTTGTTCGATTCCTTCTTGCTTCATTATTAGAGACGGCGCGAAAAGTCATATCTCAAAATGGTCGGATGGCTTGGTGCCTAGCATTCGCTATGCACCCTTGCTTGCAGAAACAACATGCCGTGGAGGCTCACAAGACAAAATCCTCGCAGCGGTTTACTAAGCTTAAACTTCCCATTCAACTTCAGTCATATTTACCTCAAAGTTTGCAGCCATTTTATATAGTTTGTTGCAAACTATATAGTTTGCATAGTTTGCAGCCGTTTAAGTCGAAACTCTGCGGTCTCTACAACAAATTTTGGAACCCGTCTTGAAGCGTTGTACAATACGAGCACTGTTGTGGATCACTGCTGGTATAAAACACGTGAAGCCTAGTGTTAATGTTCCGCTAATGGAAGTAAAGAACCAAGATTAGAATGTGGAGTACGAAAAAAATACTTTCTTAGAATGAAATATTTTCTAGCAATTCAGAACCAGGTCAATGTATTTTTTTCTTTGCATATTTTCTACGCCATAAGCTGATATGAAATAAGCCGAAGAAGCTCGCCAGACTTCAAGCGTTAAATCCCTACTGCTCTGAAATCGCACTGACATTCCCCTAGGAATTCGCCTTGGGGCAGTAGAACGAGCGATTACGCCGCCCCTGCTCTTCTGATCCGTCATTGACTTGTCCTTGTATGCTATAGGTGGAGCTTGTCGATACACGCAGCCAGAAAGCGATGATTTTCTGCTAATAAAAAGCAAACACCAACTGGGTTGAAAGCATACTGCTATGTCACCGCACAGGAAAGAACACAAGGTTGTCTAAATTCAGAGGAAGTGCCCTCCACTGCGGCGTCCTTCTCAGCACATGCGTTGCTTCTGTACGTTAAACCCTAAAGTGTAGAAATTGCAAGGCACGATGCATCTTTCACTTGTACGGAATTTGCCGCCCACCAAGCTCTTTTTCACGCAGAACAGTTTTTTTTTCCTATCAGCTCAACAGAACGACCTCCGGCCAGAGATGGCTCGGCATTCCATGTCCCTCCCGTTCATTCCGCAGGTAGAAGGCACCCTGAATGTTTGGGGGATCCTACCTCCTCTTGTCAGCATGAACACGAGTGAACAGCGGAACCGACCCGGACACAGCTCTGAGACCGGCAGCACGAGAAGCAGCCACCTGAAGGCCGCCACCGCTCACGTGATGCGCCCTGGAGATGTGTCGCGGTGTTTCCTACACTCCTCCTCTTCCTTGACACCAGCGAAAGTTACTCTGGTAACGGCCGCCAGGTGAGTCAACAAAGCCACTTCGGGGCAGCTTGGGAGGGAAGCTCCCCACTCTGCACTTTAATTTTAAAGCGCTTTCGAGCGTAAGAATGCCCTCAACTCCAGCATCTTTTTTTTCCTCTGACAGAAAGATTATGGAAGTTCTATTGAGAAAATTTTATTATACGTTCGTTCCATTGTTTCCAATGACGGTATAGGACTACATGAGGGGTAAAAAGGAGAAGGAACATTCGTTAAGCAACAAACAGCTTAAGTATATAGTCTGAAACCACCACTTTATAGTATTTTTTTCTATATTTTGTATATTTTGTACTTTTTGCAGACACCTAAGGCACGTCTGCATACATGAGTAGTCGTTATAAGACCAGAGCAAGCACTACGCATAAAGCAAGCAAAAGACAGTGGGGTACTGGAGAATAAGTACCTAGAGTTTCCTCTAAAGTTGCATCTTTCGTTGACATTCCATATAGGATTCCTAACAGCGAAACTAGCTTCTTAGTATCTCGTCTTGACTCGGTCAATATTGAGACAAAGCGCTCTTAAAGCCCACATTTAATGAGATCGTGGACATTTCACTCGTCTGCTACAGTTAAGTCGTGCGATCGCGCATTTCACCTTTTAATTCAAAATGCTCCATTCCGGAGCAGGCAAAACGGGCACGTACGCTTCACAGGTCCGTTGTCTCTATACAGTTTCGCCGACGGATCGTGCTCCATTACAGGGCGTACTTTTCCGCAGGCCGAAGCCGTCGAATCCTACGGCTCTAAACCGGTTACCATAGCTGTCTCGCACTTGTGTAAAGTTCTCGAGATGATGCTTAGATGTTTGTTGCAGTTCTGTAAAGTATATTGTCATGTTAGTGAATCAATCACGAAAACAAAGCTCTTTCGGCCTTCCATTCTTTAATTCAGTTTTAATAGGAGCGGGACTGCCTTCGCGGCCAGTGTACCGTCTGCTGCTCGCTGTCGATGCACTCCTTCCAGCGCGGAACGCAAGAAGGCACAACCGCTTCGAGCGTTGCTTGGGGCGATCACGGATGCATGCCGACCTCCAACAGGTTCAGCTGCTGAAACAGCTACCGGGACGCCTGCCGACTGCTGCACCCTGTCTCGTACCCGTCGAGTGATGGGGCTCTTTCGCTCCACTGCTACGAGTGAGTGGACAGCCTGACGAGGGTCTTCACCTTTGTCACTGTTCTCGTTCGCGAAACAGAAAATATCCAAAGGGGGAAAGGTTCTTCTGCAGCGTTAAACAAGCTTTATCAGTGCTTTACTGAACTCCATAGCACGCTTAACTTGCGCTGGCCATAAGCCTCATGAAGGAGCGGATGCCATTAGCTGTTGATCAGATTTCAAGATATGCGCCAACCTTTGGACAGCAACTACAGGAAGTGCTTATGGGTGTGTACAGATATTTGCCTCACCGCCGTGCACGAAGCCTTCGAATGATTGAGGCAAAGGGCTGGAAGCCGTATTTTGCCATGAAGTGCCGCTCTACGCTTTCTAAAGGAGCAAGTGACCGCTAATAAGAGCAGGGTAGCTGTATTGTTACGTGACGCACAGATTAGACGAGCCCGTGGTTTTATTACAGCAGATCCCCAGTTTTTTTCTCATTCCTGTACACAAAAAAATAGGTGCAATAGAGGCAAGAAAAACGTGTTCCAAGTGGAGCTAGAGTTCTTAAAATGCGTCGGCGCCCTATGCTGAAAGCGTAGGAACCTGCATATCCTCGCTAATTGTGGAGAAAAAGAAGCGCATGACACTACGCTCTAGAGAACAGTCCATTTTTTATTCCTGACCTATCGAAGAGCTTTTACCTTGAGGAGGGTTGTTTTTGACACGTTTTTTTGTCCTATAAATTGTCCCGTACGGTTTTTCGCAGCCGCTCGATCATTGTATGGAATATCGACAAAGCTGAGATTCCATGAGCATGCACTGCACTTTAAGAAGATTTTCATCAGTTTGTTTGCTAACCGATCGTGCAGCGTTGTAATGGCCTGTTATCCGTTGTAGATTTTATGTCCTAGTCTGTGTTCGCTCTCGTGAAATGAGGATTCAATAATTGAAAGCGCACGCAATTAATTGGTATTGCTTCACAATCTGTGGGAAGAGATAACGGACCATGATATGCAATGATAGAAACGTGTAGTCCACTGAATAAGTTATACTAATTAATATTTGCCGGGTTGCAGAATCAATAGTGTTCCGTTATCTTCCACCTGTTGCAGACATGAGTTAGAAGTGCTTTTCTCGCCGCATGATTCTCTATCTACTGCAGAGGTAAAATAATCAATCTTTCTACAGTGTATTATCGAGCCCCTTAAGCCACGTTCGCATTAGCACGTACAGCCTTTGCCAAAAGTAACCGAGCAACAGGTTCTTCCTTCTCAAACGTATAACGGAGCATTTACAGCAGCCCTAAAGACCGAACGGTGCCATAATGTAAGGACAAGGCCTCACATTCCTTTACACAGAATCAGAGCTTAAGGGCTGCCATGAGTGCTTCGCTACGCGGCTTATTAACAAACCACCTGTGCTGGGTAACATTTGGCAAAGACTGTACCTTTTAATTTTTTTTGTTCATTCCATGCACTCTCAGAGTCTCTGACCGTCGTGTACCGTTATTGAAATTCATTTTCTTTTTTACCTTTTCTTGCGCACATTCGCAGAAGAAATTATGTAAGAGGCGTCCAATAGCAACTTCATTGTACTTAACGCGCCGTTTTACAGCATTCTAGATGCACGTTTTGTTTCGTTGCGATGCTTGTCAGTTGTTCTGTGTCAACTTTTAGGATCGCATGAGCCGAGTAACATATTCGATCGAATGATGTACCATAAAAACACCTTCTCATTCCGCGCAATTTATGACGCCTGATTAGCAAGGTTCTGTTTCGTTTTATGATTTTATTACTACTGTAACATCAGTAGACACGCCAAACACACGTTGCCAAGTCACACCTACTACAGCGCGTTCACTAGGTGCGGCTCTAATAAGATAGTTCCAACTACCTTTCGTGCCCTATGCGTTGCGCGCCCGCCTGACGCGCAGAGGGAAAGGATTCGAACCCCAATTCCGGTTAGCTTTCTTGGAATTGAATGCTTCTACATTCTGACTCCCCTTTAGAGGAACCACCTCGCCACTTCTGGCTTTATTTCGACAGACCGCGAGACTGCGTTTTCGGCAGAACGAGCTCCTTACGCTATCGTGTAATATTTGCAAGACGGACGCAATGCACTGGCTTGTCGCTGCAGTCCGTGTAGACGGATAACGGAGCATGATATGTAAGGAGATAAACGTGAAATCCTCTTCCAAATCACACTATTTCGCACCTGTCGTGTTCCAAAATCTCAAATGATGCATTTTCTTCCAACTTAATTATTTGCAGATTTGAGCCATAAGTAGATTTACGGCTGGCATATTTCGGAATCTATACCAACGATAAAAAAGCTGTCACACCACTTACCTTTTGGGATTTTTTTGTTAATTCAATATAATCTTCGGGTCTCCAATCGCTCTCTACAGTCATGAAATAACGTCATTTTTTATCTTTCCTTCCATAAATTCGCAGAAGCCAGTGTGTACACACCGTCCGATGGCACCCTTACTGTAGTTATCACTCCGTTCTACATTAGACCAGATACACTTTCCGGTTCCTGCCGATATTTGTCAGTCGTTCTGTCTCCATTTTTATGATGGGATGTACCCCGCTGCAGACTCGCTCGCCGCCGCGCCAGGCTACTGTTTGTTTATTGGAGAAAAATTTTTAGATCTTAGTATTAAATCTTGGAGTCCCTAATTACATACTACATGCTTCCAAATGCTGCCCAAGAACGACCAGTGAACGCATCAGAGCTGAAGCTTTTTGCTTTTATTAATTATCCGAGACAGATACGCCCTTATTATAATAAGCTCCAGTCCGTTTATGCAACAGCGTTGCAAATGGGCACTAAGGTCGTTCCAAGTGGTTGAAATAATTTTTTTATGTCTATTATTTTTCCACTGCTTCGTCAATGAAAAGAGGGTTGCCTCATCGCATCGTTTTTAGGTGCGGAAGTAACGTTGCAGAAAGAGCCAGCAGAAGGCGAGGAATCCAACTAAAACTTCTGCTTATCCCAGGCTATGGGGATCCCTCTTTGTCTCATTTTTCGAAGGTTCATAAGCAGTATAATTTCTACAAAGTAAACGAAGGTGAGATGCTCGGAAACACCGTATAACTTCCTGGGGATGCAGTCTGGTTAAACTCAAAGCAGGGAATTTCTATGTTGCGCATGACATCTATTGCAAGGCGTAAATGTATGCGGAAAGGAACATAGTGTCCACATGCAGACCCTAATAATGAGCGGCCGACAAGCAAGCGCCTGGCAACGCCGTTTTCAACTGACGTAATCACGACAGCCGAGCTGCGGTAACGTTAATTGTGGATCCTAAATATAAATTTATGAATTAGATAACTAAAAAAGGACACTTTGCTGATACCTTATAAGACTACTGCGCCTCTTACTGCGAAAATGTGACATTGTACAGGAAAAGGCATGAGCGTTTTATCTCCCACTGAGTTTACAGTAGCGAGAACTGGTTGGACACAGAAGAAATACTTGTTTCAGGCAGGATAACGCTGTTGTACGTTTCCAATAACGATGATCATTCTCTGGATTGCATATTGTTATAGAACGGTGTGTTAGTATCCGAATAACAAAGGTGAAGGCTGAAAGCGTCAGTTTAAATCGCTTATAGACTCCCGGTGTGCTGCCCTAACCAATTTTTCTTTTACAGTGTGTACAAATACGTAGCGCGGGATCGCTACTCGGGACTTTAAAATTACGTCAGAAGCAAGGTTTGCTTTCATATGAATAGCGGGGTACGTCAGCGAAGGCATGTGCTTGACATCAGCGCCTCCGATCATGAAAGCAAAAAGAACATTTAAGAAGCGACAGACAGCGCCGGTGCCTTGAAAACACTACCTTGAAAAGGAGTACTCTTTAAGCTATACAACTTGGACGCGAGCATTAAATTTACGATATTATTTTAGCCACCTTCTTTCAAAGCGTCATCGAAAAAAATCCATCGATCCGTCTGTCTGTCCGCCCGTCCGTCCGTCCGTCCGAGCAATGTGATACCACTGATCTCTTCAAATGCTCGCTCAAGGCCAAACAAATCGAGATTTCTTTTAATGTGTCACCAGCTCGCAACACTCATCGCCCGAAGCAGTCATTATGGCTTGAGGAACAGCCAGTACGCGGCCTAGGTTCATTCAGCCTTCAGTTTTATTCCTTCTGCTCGTCACTGTCAACGTCGGTCTCGATCTTGTCGCAGGATTCCACGTTTCTGACCTACGCCTGGGCTGCTTTCGTCGGCAAAATGCCCTGAAAAGCCTTGGGGTCTGTGCAGGGCTGTGGTGTCCAATTAAAACATCGCGGTCGGTCGTCCCGCTTCATCCCGAGTGTCGCGCCTGCGGGGAGGACCACTACCACGCACAGCGAAATATTGGCGCTGAATAGCGCCGCCATATCGCTGCAGCCACTCTCAGCAGTGGACTCACGCCGCAGTACGCATTCAGTGGAGCGGCAGTGTATTTTTTTTTTTGTAACGATGAATAATTTGTGCGCTCCACTACGGAACCCCAAGAATAAAGCTGCGAAACGTTTCCTCTCCATTTTTGGAAATCTGACGCTTTCTCGAAGCTCGTCGGATTAAGTTCGAAATTTTACATTCCTTGAGTTGGTACTTCAAGGAAACTCACTGTAAAAATAATTTCACCCTTATGGCTGCATTCCCGTGTCAGAATTGCGCCCTTGAACTCTCCCAAAAGGCTGCCAAGTATTGTTTTCATACTGTACAGTGGGGATGGGATAGTGAGACTTGCGCTCTTTTTTTGACCGCTTAGCAACTTAATACGTTTTGATCGCATTAAAGGACGCTGGTAGATTTTCTTTTGCGTGCACTCTTAAAGGGAAGCTGAAGACCGCTAAGAAAAGCCGCAAATGACCTCTCTAAGTCTGAGCCAGAATTGGGACATTCCCAAATATATTTGTTGCCAAGATGTCCGTCGCAGTGTGTTAAAAGCTGTTTTGAGTGAATCAAATTGATGTTTCCACGATTTTCATGACCGCGATTTTTTTTCTAATATGTTTGAAAAAAAGAGCTCGCTAGAAGAAGCTTACCTTCAGGCAACGCCCTCGCGCAGTAAAACGATGTCAGTATGTGCCTCAGGTGCTTATGCCAGGGGAACACAAACAAAAGTGTCCCTGAAATAGGTCATACAGAGCTACTGAGGTGGCAGAGTTAAGCACAAAACATACTGCGGCTGCGCATAATACATACTTGACCACAATATGCACATATTCTTCAGGTTTGTACAGGCTATTTGAGTGAGGCCGCATTTCTATCATTGATCCTTAGGAGTTCAGTTAGAAAGGTGGCGCAAATCGAACTGATGGTTGCCCGCGACAAAGCTGCAGCTGTTAACGGAAAGCTCGAATAGTTAACATTTAAGAGCACGCTTGTTGTGTAATCATCGCGGCCAGAGCGATAGAGGCGGCGCGACTATCGAGAGAGTGGCTATAGGATAAGCCGCGCTGCTCGGCTACCGGGCATTCCACTACAAGCTGTGATGGAATAAACAACGTTCGGTTATCCACCCACCTGGCCTTCGTCTGCTGTCCCCGACAAAACACGCCATTTGGCGACGAGAATGGGATTCTGGCCAGTTCTACAGCAAGCCGACATGGCAACGGATGGTTCGGCAGCGGCGGCAGGAGTGACGCAACTCGTCGGTCGACTGGGACACATCGAGCCCTTCGACGAGTCTACGAACGACTGGCCGTCGTACGAGGAACGCTTAACGTTCCTCGAATTGAAAAGCTGTTCAATTGGGGACAGTACGCGTACACACTTATGCACATTTGCACCCGAAGGAGGTGCAGCACCCTCGCGTCCGTGCGTCAAAAACAGAATGAAATGGTGTCGAAGGAGCGCCTTTGTTAGAGTTGTGCCTTTAAGGATGGAAATTTTCAGTGTTTGGCACGGTGTCTTAATTTGTGCAGTTCGCTGATTGCCAATTTGTTTTACAGATCCGTAGAAAATGAAACAATGGACGACGTCACCTGGCATCCTACGTACCGATGTGCGTTTTAATCGTAAAGATTTTCAAAAATTTTCTTACCTCAACCTGGCTCGTTCGCAGTGAAACTGCGCACAGAGCTTGCGTATTATGGTAACTTTTGTATCGTAGCAAGTTTTACAACGGTACTTACTTAGTTGAGCCGTGCATGATGCAAAAGCGTAATCGTCTGCGTCGAGATCGGCGTACCGAAACTCAAAACACCGAGTTTTTGCTGAAGGGCGGCAGTCATAGTGTTTCTTACTATTACCTAGAGGGAAAGGTGGCGAGCCGTCTATGGGAGTTTGCATAGAGGCTCCTCGTGACCACTTCAGCCACCATGGGCGCTCAAAGCATCATGGGGCGGTGAGCTACCGACTGCAGAACTAGAACTTTTGTCCAAAAAATAATGCAAAAATAAAGCTGCTCGATAAATACGAATGTCCTAACATTCAATATCCTGTCTGTAAATTGCAACAAACGAGCAGAAAAGCCTTTAAGTGCAAAGTTTGCCCAAATTAGGGGACGACTCGCTCTCCTATTGGCCAAGTATTGAACATTATAAAAACTAATATTTCGTGCTCAACAGGCACGTTTTTAAAAGTAAATATGTTTTCAAAAAAATTTTAGTTGCTTAAACATTTCAAAAGGTTTTTTAATAGTATTCTGGAAAATTGAAACCTTTTATTGGCGTTGTGTGTCGTTTCGGTTTCACTACTATAGTTTTTACACTCTGCATCCGGGCGAAAGTCGTCTGCGCACCATGGAGGAAGGGAAACTTTCCTTCATGCTTTCCTTCCTCCATGTATGCGCACGCACGAACAGCGTTTTCGGAATGAAACGTCTTAGTAGTGCCACTTCGTGTTCCCGAAAAACTGCGACTGTCTCGCAACAAGTAGCTCACCGCAACATGATGCTTTGAACGTCCATGGTGGCTGAAGTGCAGCGCCGCCAGCTTTCCCTCTACGTAATTGTAAGAAACTCTATGGCGGCAGTAGCGCCATCTCTCTTCTGCAGTGGAAAGCGTCACAAAGCGCCAAGGAGAACGTTGCAAGGAGCGCGGGCCCTTTGAATACACCGTTCCGGCCTTGTCGTCTGTTTCAACCAGGGTGTCGAACCGGAACCGAACCCGAACCCGAAACCGGAACCGAACCCGAATTTTCGCCCGGAACCGGAACTGAACCGAACCCGTGTTTTTTTCGCCATCTTGGAACTGAACCCGAACCGGAACGATTCAAAGGAACCGTTCCGAACCGGTTCGGGACCCTGTTCAGCCCCACTTTTTTTTACATCCCGGCATACTTCTTGTTTTCGGACAAAATGAGATGATCTAGCGCATAGATTTACCCACCCGCAGCTGTCTGCTTTGGGAAGTGTGAAGATGGTACCCAGTATATGCGACAGCAAACTTACAGGAAGTCTGGTGCCAGGGAAGAAGCCTAATGGACGCTTCTGTAATGTACTACCGCCAATTATAAAGACTTATACGTCAGGTTTATGTGAAATCTTGAGTTATTGCTCCTCCCCTTTTACATATTTGCGTAAATCTTCATTCAAATTGTTAGGCCTGCTCTAACTCAACAAAGTACCATAGACATCAAATTTTTACTTGCGTGCTTTCTTCTTCAAACGACGCGTTAGACAATGGTGTACATGGAGCACCGCGTGGTATTCACCAACACAGAATAAATAATTTTTATTTGAATTTCTTCTTGACCCCGTTTCGGTTTCACAACATAACGATGGCTGTGACATGTAGTGGAAATTAGGTCGCACGAGGTGCAATAAAACCGCAATATAACTGCTGATACATAGTTCGTTTTAATTATAGGTCTTGAAGCCGGCTGATTTAAGTGCTATAGTGATTAAAAACAATGTATCAGCGTTTGTATTAGTTTTCCCGTGCCTCACGTGACCTAATATTGAACTCACGTCACAGCCATCATTCGGTTGATGAAACCAAGACAGCATGGGAGAAAAATGTTTTTTTTTTCTAAATTATTTAGTGGCAGTGGGCGAATACCACACGGTGATCCATGTATTCTAATATCTATGGCATCATATAAAAGGACAAAACACGCAATAAAACTGAGTGTCTATAGTCATTTAATCACCTATTGAGAATGCCTTCCTTTTCTTTGGGTCATTCCCCACAAATAGATGAAATATTAGCGCGAGGAATAAACAACGTTGTGATGGTGGTTTTTGAGGAAAGGAAATGGCGCAGTAACTGTTCCACTTCTTGATGGACACCTGAACAGCCCCCTAAGAGGGGGAGGAGGGTGGGAGTAAAAAAAAGAGAGAGAAAGGGGGCGCACTAGGGGAGGGCTCTGGAATAATTTCTACCAGCTGGGGATCCATAAAGGGCAACTTCATAGGTTTTTTTTAAATCGACGAGCTTAAAAGGGTCCAATGTGTGAAACTTCCAGGTAAAGTATGCGAAGTCCTTTTGGCCTAGCGTTTCAAACGGTGACGTAATCACCAATTAAAATTGCGACGGCCTTCAAGTTTTTCCGCAGCGCACAACGCTAAGTGGGGGACGCATGATGACGTCATCGAAGGTATCGGGACATTTCCAACGCATAAACGTCTGTTTTGAAGGAAAAAACCAACGCCACCGAAGGCACAGCCCACCGAACGTTGTTCGGCAGCGTCCAACGAGGCACGGCAGGACGTAGGTGACGGCAGCGGTAATTTGAAATCATACCTTCCGTGACGTCACACTGAACTTCCCCGTACTCCTGCGTTGCTTTGAGGAGAAGTGCAAAATTTAATCATCGATTACGTCACTATTTTAAATGGTAGTGCAAAAAACTTAGCATGCTTTATCTACAGCCTATATAGATTTGAATCCTTGAGTATCGCGAAATTCTCAAAAAGTGGCGCAGTTGTCCTTTCACGTGCACTGACATCGCGCAGCACACGATGCCTTTTGCGTTTCGCCTTCATCGAAACGTGGCCTCCGGGGCCGGGTTCGAACCCGCGTACACCGAATAAGTAACCGAGCGCCCTAACCACTGAGCCATCGCAATGGCTACTGCAACATTTACTTTTGTAGGCGCTCGTTGTCTCAGACAGCAGGTTCTAAATAAAACCCCTCATGATGAGTCTGTAGGGCAATAGAGAAAAAAAATGGCTCAATGGCCGTGGAGCGCGGCTGCTGATTCCAAAAATACAAAACCCAGCGTGCTCTGTTGCACGTCGAAAATCCCCAGCTGGTCTCCGTTAATCTGGAGCCCTCCACTACACCGTCTATCCTATAGCCCCAATGTCTATTCGACACGTTAAACCCGAGATTTTATTACTAGTATTACCAAGAGAAGGATGTATAAATTGTTTCAGCTTCTTTTTTTTTTGGAATCAGCATATCCTTGTCTGCGCGCGACGGAAATAAGCTACGAAAGGTTGGTTCTTGGCAACGGTGGAGATGTACTAATAAGAAAGAAAGTAAGTACCGATTAGACAAAAGGGCAATGTGGAAATACGCGTGCTCGCTGGCATGCGATAGTGATTACGCTCAGAAAGATGCTACTGCGATGAAGTGATTTCGTTATGCCGATTCGCTGAAATCGTTCTGCTTCTAAGAAAAAATTGCTGCCAGTCGCCAGCGCTCGGCTCCATCCGCTGTTCTCGCACTGCTCGATCTTGAATTCTCTGTCTGGCGACTTATATCTACTCCTCGCAGTCATACTTCCGGTTCTTATTGTCTGACACGATAGGCTTATGATTGTTGGCGTTTTTTTCATAGAACGCTTGGGCGACTGATTACGTTGAGTTTTCACAACAATCTGCCTCGGCTATTCGGGTACAGGTGGGCGATGGGTGTTGGGGAGATGGGTGAAAGTTTTTGAAGGTGCATTTTACCAGTGAATGGCGGGGTGTGCGCCTACCGGAGTGTGCATCAAGGATGGACGCTGCACGCATGCACCCCCCCCCCCCCACGTCGCCCCAACACACACACACACACACACACAGCGCGGTTATATTTGGGAAAGCAGGCTATACTGCTAACGCAGTAAAAAGAACAACTAAAAGAGTATGCATACTCTAACCTCTGACTCAGAGTGGGATTCGTACCAAGGCCGGCGCAAGAGAAAACTGTGTTTACAGATGCTTTAGGCTACTCAGCTATCTTCTAAGCTTCTTTTCATGGTTGTTGCGTAGAATATTTTGAACCTCTCTGACCCTCCTCATGCCTTACTTGACCGCGTCGAATTCAGCGATCTCGGCGTAAGGCCTTCTGCCACCATAACTCCCTTTCTCCGGCCGCACATGAAAATTCCAGACGGTGCACACATCAAGAAAGGAGAACCAGTCAGGAAGTTGAACTTGCGCAGCGTATTCCTCCTGCGCTGTTGTGCACTGTTGTCTGAACAGTCACCTCGTAGAACGCGGCGGTTCTGCGTGTTCATTCATCATGCGGGTTTGCCACACGCTAAGCAGTGCTATGAAAAAATGAACGGCGGCGCAACAAGGACACTAACAATTAAGGGACACCACATGCGCATGTGGTGTCCCCTTTCTTGTTAGTGTCCTTGTTGCGCCGCCGTTCATTTCATCATGCACCAACTCGCCCCTCAGGCCATTCTTCTGAAACAGGCCTATGAAAACGAAGAGTTCGCACGGAATTCCGGAGTTTTTCATCGCAGACTAAACGTTATAATGAAATGTATGATATCGATGGGTTTTTTAAGAGAATGCTTAAGTATGTCCCAAACGAACGCTGCATCGAGACAAAAGTATTATTTTATTGCTGAAATGGTTTCTCGTTGCTCGCACAGGTAGAAATGCACTGACCATGGCTCAAACGTCCCTTTGGCGCGAAAGTATGTACGCCCTAACATGTAAGGTCCTTGTCTGAAGCGTGAAAAAGGTTTTTTTGGTCAAACTACAGTCCAGCCCACTTAATGAACCTGACGGTCACGCATGTTCCGTGCGTTATATCTGATGTTCGTAGCAACTGGATTCTTCGTACAACAACCAAAAATACTAAGGCCGCTAAATGTTTCGTTTATTTCTTATAAAACTGCGTTATGCGTGCCTACTTGTGCACAGCAGAGACTGTCGCGGCTCTTTCCAGGCCATCAAGGGCGGTCATTTAATTCTCGTCGAGACCTTGTTGCCAACTATAAAATTTCGGGGCGGGGTATAACTAATCATGGATGAAGTGTGCATGGCAACTTGTGACAGGTCGGCTACATAAATGAGACTCTTGGCAGTAGGTAGAGCTCGCACTTGGTGTTGAACGTCTCCGTCAGAGCAGGCGCTTCTGCGATTTTGTGGTCCGCAGGAACGTAGTTATCCGAGGAAACATCTGATCGGCTATGGATCAACGAAGCGTTGCCAGAAATTTGCATGCGTCTGGTCACGGGTGTTTTCGAGCTTCTTCTCTCGTTCTTGAGCTGATGCAGCGGCAAAGTAGCGCAGCGCTTGTGACGCAGAATGCATCCGTTGCACTCTCCGCTGTATGACAATGCCTGCACATGGTAGCGGTGCAAAGGATGGAGACGAATGGGCAGGCTATGCATACCACGTGTCCGGCATGGCCAGCAAGGATTTAAGAATTATGAAATTAATGCAGTTAGTTGATTCGCGACCATGGTCAGTAGCTTTGCTTTTGACGATGCCCCTTTCTCACGCGCACCGCGCTTCTTCCATTCGGAATGCTTTGCCGAGACGGCGAACGCGTAGGCAATGATTGCCCTCGTAGGCCATCGACGCGGATTTGGCCGGCGGTTACTTACTATTTCAATAGACAGTTATAGTATATCGTTACCATGTTTATTTTACCGTTGACAGTGTTACCAGACGCCGGACTTTCCGATTAAGGCCGGTTCACACGACGGTCCGTTCGCCCGCGGCCCGCGCACTACGTGTTCATGTGTCACCATATTGAGAGGAGCGCTGTCGGCCCGCTGCCTGGTCAGCGCGCCTCTCAATGTGGTGACGCATGAAAACGTGATACGCGGGCCGCGGGCGAACGGACCGTCGTTTGAATCGGCCTTTAGCGCTGCGCACGGCAGTGCCGCCCTTTAATTCCATTTCTGGGTTGACGTGTTCTTTCCGGGGCGATGTCGTGAAGGTTGAGAGGCCCTGTTTCATCTGCTTCTTAGCGGAAGAACGACCTCTAAAACCTCGGCGTAGTTCACCGCGCCACCTCGTTCTTTATAACTGAGTGGTGTGGCCAGAGTTTTTCGCTGTATCTGACAAGAATTTCCGTTGCCCTTATGCAAATTTTCACGGTAGCACTACACCCGCTCGTAATAAGCGAACGTTCGTTATACCTGCGGCCATTAAAGTGGGCTGCACTGTCCATCCGCTGACTTCGCTTTAGTACACTAGTATGAAGAAAGTCTAGGTAAGGCTGTAGATGTATGGGTAGAGGAAGTAATGACCGATCGCAAAATTTGTCATCTTCCTTGTGGGGAGGCCGTACAGGTAAGTAAAAGCGAAGAGTGAGAAAAACGAATGAATCAGCACAAAGTTTTCTCACAAGCACGTCCAGAAAATACAGGCGAGCAGTTAGCCGCCTATTGAGCACAGCTGCCAGAAAGGGGTTGGCTGTAGTTTTGAAAATAAATGCCTGAAACAAGTTGGTGGACAAATGGTGCACGAGAGATTAACCACTTTTTATCACTCTATCAAGGGCGCAAAAAATTCTATTGACGCAAAGGTTGCCTTTGATAGCGCCCCAGGAAAATTCGCAAACACTCTATGTAGTCCAAGTATATCTTCTTCCTTGTACAATGCTACAGTTGCAAAAATGTTTCAGCTCAATGTCGCAACGAAGAAGTTGCGAATTTGTGTCCGCGCAAAAAGAAAGCGTTCTCAACTCATCCAAGCGTGTGTTTTTTATCATATTATTTTTATCAGAAAAAAAGAGGTTGACGTCATCATAATAAGCCAATGTCGTAATTTCTTACTGCACTATAGTGAGAAGCGACGATTAGCTGTGTTTTTGAACTATAGGGGCCCGGGATATATAACGTGAGTCACAAAGTCGATGTCGAGTAGGTGATTTAAATAAAATATGTTTCGTAAGTTCTGGATGTTAGGGAGAGCCAGTGCTCCCACGAGGCTGTCGTTGGGCGGCGGATGGGCGGTGGAGGGATTTTCGCACATTTTCTTACCATGTAGTAAAGGAAGGGGGGGGGGGGGGGATGGCAAGTCGGTTTCGGAGCGGCGGGAAGGCGTCTGTAGGTAGGTGCCGATACTTGACAGTTTAGTTACTCAGTAAGGCGCAGGAATGTAAAGGGCGCGTGCTGCGTCAATTTTGAGGCCCCGTAAGTACACTGCGTACGAGAAAGTCCAAACTGACTCAAGCTTCAAGGGAGACCTATTACTCGCGCGACGGGGCCTCCCAAACTGCTCAAGCAGAAGGGTCTTGTAGATGCAAAATACACCGGCTTTTCGCCTCACACCTCATAAGGTGGATTATGGCGTATACATAGCCGATTTTCATTAATTTCGACTTCATTTCATTTTGCGGATCTTGCCGTAAATTCGTCTTTTTGCTGCGGACAATAAATAAAATGGTGAAAGTGAGAACACCTCGCATTAAACATTTTTTTTCATGCTTACGTAAAGCAGTAAACACGACAAAAGGAAGACGGGAGACGACACGAGCGCTGACTAACTACTGGTTATCTTATTCCGGGAAAAGTATATAAAGGCGCACGACACAGGTTACAATGCCAAAAAACAGAAGAACAAAGGTTAAAACTTAAAAACCATACTGCGCATGCACTTCACAGTCAAATCATTACGTCTTTTTCAACAAAATTCGAAGGCTATCTTCCACAGGAGACGGCACTCCCCTATCTCCTGGAACTCACACAATTGCCAAGAAAGCCTGACTCCTTAACTACCAAATTGATAGATGGTGAAGCAACACACTCATATACTTCCTTCCTGCTCACATAGGCCTCGACCAACTCCCTACAGATGCAAAGAGGGTTACTAAACAGGACACTTTTCTTATCTACTGGAGGAAGCAATCGTTGCACTCGCTGCAATGCAAAGCCGAGTTGTACGACACCGCTACTTTTTTCACCCATCAGTGATGTTCGAACAAATGCTCATTGCTTCCCCACTTAGAAAGGCAAGTCTCCTCTTTAATCAACCTGATCGAATTTGTAGGGAGATGGTAGAGGCCTTTATGATCAGGAAGGAAGCAGATGAGCATGGTCCTTCACCATCCATCAATAGACCCTTTAGAAAATTCAGCGCCATCTGGTGTGTGGTGCGCAAACCGCCGTGCCTCCGCCATTACTTGGGCATACGCCTGCCGGTATGCACTCGGGCCAGATTGAAAAGTACGCGCGCCCGGCGAAGAACAAGCGCAATTTTCTTGTTTCTGTGTCCTAGCCATGTTCCTTGGCATTGGCTCTCTGCACCAAGCTATAGTCGCGATGCCGACATGCTGCTGTGTGCCTTTTTGCAGCCAGCGCGGCGAAGAGACGCGCACGGAAACAAGCTGTGTTTCCAGAGCACGGAGCGCATGGAGTAGCTGCATGCTTCTTTCTTCTCGTCCGTGACCTGTTTGTTTTCACATTAAAATAAATGATAGAAGTATTGAAAGAGCAGCAACGAAAAGTTCCTTCTACCGTGTAGCCGGTCCGCTGTATAGTGAGCACAAAAATAAAGGTGCCACCTTCGGCGCACTCGAGGACATGCATTCCGATGCTGGCGACTGTTTCGGCGCGTCACAAAATCAAAACGTAGCTCAAACGCGCGTGTTTTGGATTTTCAAGCATCTACGTCCATTCATAGAGAGTTCCGTGTGCGCGAAAAAGAGCACGACGATGCGGCGAGGAGCGCCGTCGTTCTCTCCGCTGCGAACATGCAGCAAACGACGGCGACATAGGCGGAGTGCAGCAGCAGCAGCTGTGTGTTTTCGTTCGGTCAGGGCCTGTGCACTCTGGCTAAGGCAGGAGACACATGTCCGCCAACACGTCCGTCGCGCCGCTTCCGAACTGCCACACCACAGCAAGCAGGGACACACGCAGCGGCAAGCACTGCTGCGCCGCTCTACCCAAGCTCCGCCGACAACCGGTGTCGCACTTCGCCGCAGCGCAGCAGTGCCTGAGCGCTGCTTGGCTTGGTGTACAAATATTGCAAGAAAAGACGGCATCGCCTTGTTATCAGAAAGACTGCCAGCTATACTCGAGCGGCGACAAAGCATGCCAGCTGATGTTGCGAGCTTTGGGCAACGGCACCGCTCGCGGGCGCTCCGGGAGAAGAGCTCTGCGGCTGCCTGTCTGCCGTGGTCGTCGCTAGGCCTATAGCCTGCTTCCCATCGAAGCGGCAGGGGCCGGCGCTTCGGAAGTCGCGGGCGCTATAATTGAAGGCCTATTCTTCACTCCGCTTTGCTGTCAACAGCATCATCTCACAATATAATAATAGTACGGTCAATTTCTACGGCGCCTTCAGCAGCGGAGCTAGCGGGCGCCAGTCGAGCCGGACCCCAGCGTCGGGCCAGCGGCAGCTTCGAGGCGGTTCTCGCAACAAATTCGCTCGTACCACAGTTGTCACTTTTACCAGCAACTCGCTATTGACCAATGACCCAGAAAAATGATATATTTTCTAATTTCCCTATCACATTGTTTATTATTTACGTCGAGAACACTCATTAGCTCGTTTTTATGACGCCGACAGGGGATCCAGGCTGGCCGGCCGGCAGGCTCAGCAATTACTTCACGTTCGCACAAGAAAATACAAAACGGCCATGCTACCAGAAAGGATGCTTGCTAGATTCTAGCAACGACAGCATGCCTGTGCTAGAGTGGAGCTTTCGGCAACGACACCGCCTGCGGCAACGCCGGGCGACGAGCTGCGCGCTGGTCCCCGACTGCCCTAGTCGTCGCTAGGCCTAGATCGCTGATCGAGCGCCCGTATCCGGATCCACACGCATTTCGCCCTGCAGTGCGCCTGCTCGTAGTCGAGTCCGGTCCAAGTGTTGTTAGCCCTCCTTTATCGACAGTAGATTCGACCTTCAGGGTAACACGGCAACACGCACTGTCGAAGGATCGCAGTGATACCGGCTTGTAGCTTCGCTGAGAGGTGAGGCCGGACGATAGGAGTCCCAAAGCCTTTCCGAAAATCCGCCCGGGATGACAGTCAGGTCCCTCGACCACTGCAAATTTTCCGCCATCGCTTTCACAAACGCAAGCAGACATGCCACAAGGTGGAAACTAGTTCAAAGGCTGTGCAGAGCGCTATAGCTGCGCGTCTTCCAGCCAAAGGTGCCCAAAATATGGCGCATGACGCCGACGAAAGTTGCTGATGATGATGCCTGCCGAGTTGCCAGACTGAATTTTCTAAAGGGTCTATTTCGTAGATAAAGAGTCAGGCTTTCTTGGCAACCGTGTGAGGTCCAGGAGATAGGGAAGTGCCGTCTACTACGGAATATAGTCTTTGAATTTCGTTGAAAAAGATGTCATGACTCTACTATGATGCGCATTCGCAGTATAATTTTTTAGTTTTCATCTTCGTTCTTCTGTTTTTAGGATTGTTCACTGTGTTCAGCGCCTTCACTTTTCTGAGAATGCAATAACCAGTTGTTAGTCAGCGTCTGTGTCGTCTCGTCTTCCTTTTGTGCTGTTTATTGCGCTGCTTAAGCGTGAACTACCAACTAGCCCAGTTTTATGTTCTCGTAAACAAATCTTCGCATTTTTTATTTTGCATACCAATGTGCCAGCAAAAAGAAAACACATAGAAAGGTTGGCTGAAACCCATCTGCGTTCTAATTTTTTTTTGTCCTGAACCCGTTTGAACCCATTTGAACCGGTTCGAGATGGTCCGAACCGGTTCGAACCGGAATGGAATGGTCATCTGGAGCCGAACTCGGAACTGAACCCGAAAGGCGTGAACCCGAACCCGAACCGAACCCGAAAAAATACCGGTTCGACACCCTGGTTTCAACTGAACCGCTTCGAACATTTTCGGCCAACTGAGAGGAAAAAATGCCTGAAACAACTATTTTAACGAGGCTGTGCCGTTAAAAGAATATTGTTTGACGTCTTTCTTTCGTCCAATGACTTTATCCAATTCAGCTTATATCGTCTGCTATCAGCTGATTGCCTTGGTGTTAGCATATAGCATAGTGAATCTGGTGCAACAGAAACCATTAGTAATGTCAATGTCCGCATTTCACCTAACCAGTACCCCAGTATCAATGAAACGGATGTAATTTGAATGTCAAAACACTAATACGTCGTCCTGCCTTCGAAGAAGCCTGAAACACTACCACGAAAGGAGAGGGACGATCGAACATGAAAGTTCGCAAAACGTAACACAGCCCATTGCAAAAAAATTCAGGGGGCACTTTGACTGTCTAAAGTGGGTAGAGGCGGAAGCGTTTTCCGCACCACCTTCGCTGTTTCTGTGGCACTGGTGGCGTCACATATAATTGAGTACTAATTACTAAGTGATGGCAAATCACTAATTAATGCTTAATTACTGATTAATGCCTGAATACTAATTAACTGCTAATTAATGACGCTTAAGCTTCGCTTTTAGGAGTGGAACGCGACAGCGCGTTGTAGCGCTGCCAGGGAGTCCACGGAACGCCACCACCCGTTCGGCGCGATGCCTTGCCCTTTGAACGCAACGCTTTTTGAGGAAAGGAAATGGCGCAGTAATTCTCTGTCATCTCGGTGGACACCTGAACCGCACCGTAGAGGAAGGGAGGTGGGAGTGAAAGAAGATAGATAAAGAGGAGCCGTAATGAAGAATATGAGAATTGTATTTGAGGAAAGGAAATTACGCAGTAACTGTCTCACATATCTCGGTGGTCACCCGTCAAAATTCAGGGCGCACTGTTTTGACCTAAAGTGTGGTCACTGATGTGTGGTTAAGATGTTAAGCTTCGCCCCTAAGAGTGGAACGCAACAGCGTCTCGCAACGCTGCCAAGGAGTCCATAGAACGCCATCGCCCATTCGGTTCTACGCCTCCCTCGTCGGTAAATTGGTTTTTGAGGAAAGGAAATGTATCTGTCTCTCATTTGTCGGCGGACACCTAAACCTCGCCGGAAGGGAATGGAGGAGGATGAGAGTGAATGAAGACACCGTATTCACTAGACGCGCCTTTGTTCATTCCAAACCATCGAGCTGGCATGGCGGAGTGGATAGCATGCTCGTCTCTCACGCCGAAGACCGGGGTTCGATTCCTGAGCTCGACCAATTTCTTAATCGGTTTTATTTATTTATATGGCCTGACTAGTAAAGCTAATTAGGCTAATTGGGTAATTAAGCAGTTAATAAGCTCAGTCCCACTTACTTGGAGCATCACTATACGATCCCTTCAATTGGTTGCATGGTTACTAGCCAAAGTGCAATTGGCCCCGTTTGAAATTCGCGCACTGTGACGTCACGACCGGTTCCACCAATTGAAAAGCGTGACATTTTCTGTCGACAACTGCTGCTTACAACGATGAGACATTAAAGGCTTCCGCCTTAATAATTGCACTGCAGAAGGGTGAAAAGCTGGATGAGCTCGACGGTATATTGCCTTTACGCTTGGGTGCTCGTGTTAAGCGCTTCTTTGAAGAAGAATCCCATCCAACTCTCCCAGATTTCCGCCCTCCCACAATATAGACCACACTGTCGATTTTTCCTTTAGCGATTTTTTAAAAAATAACGCCTGCATATGGTAGTTTTCAGCAGCTCCGCTCAACAAGCGTAACGCGCTCAGCTGTGAGTTGGCCCGCCATTAAATATTAATTCTGTTCTTTCTGCAGACACTCATCTGGTCTTAGAGTATGGAGCTCCTGTTGAGGCCTCTCCATACTGAGCGCCATCCACCTCCCACTGTGCGCTTCCAGTATAGAAAGCACACCCCAGAGTGAGAGTGGCAATGCGATCAGGAGCTATTCACGCCGTACCATCAGCCATGAGACGCTGACGACTCACTCGGGACTGCAACTGTTCGCCCTGATGACAACGGCAGCGCTTCTGACGACTGCCACCAGGTGAGGCAGAAAGCGCTCTGCGCGGTGGTTGCGGGGCGAGAGTCCCGCTGCTGTCTTCATACGCGACGCTGACATACATGCCGGAACTGGCCGGTATTTTCCTAAGCGCGCAAAGAGGAGGCACTTCCTGCGCTTATGACACGCCTGCTGAGCGACCTTAAAACTCTTGATGAAGTCAGAGAAAGCCTAGTTCACACGCGGTACGGGCACCTCGGCGACCTGAAAATAAATTTTTGCTCTCCGTTATCCAAGAACTTCAGTCGCAACATTAGAACGACATCCCACCTGTGAACTTGGGAATGCATTACGGTGTTCGCTCTTCACGTATCTACTAATGTAATTTAGTGTATTTTCTGCAGCACAGCACATGCATGTGTTTTTAGAATATTGAAAAGACAGTTGCCCTTGGCGCTGTGGCCTGGCAATTTTTTGGTATTCCGTCCAGTTGCGTGCACTGGAGGGGTTGCTTTGCCTGCAACGTTCTTGAAAGCGCGTTTATCTTAGCGTGGTGTAAGCGAAATTTGTAGTGCCTCAGCGCCGAGGGTGACTCCGCTTTCTTTGTTTCTAAAAAGTGATATGGATATTACTTACGGAGGCGATACATCTTCACAATAAATAAGAACACTCAGAGTAATAGTTACATTCACTATGTAGTATTAGTCTACCACTGTACACTTAGCACGCTTTAGATATATTGTGATACGCGACGCTTCTCACAATGCAATGCAGAAAAATCGGCTCCTCTAGCTCATAAAGCCTCTCATCAAAAATTGCAAAACATCTTTGGCGAAACACCCCGTATGTGGGGCAAGCCATACAGTTGACGGTGAACCTAAAGTCTGGCATTTACCTTCTCGACCTTTGCTTCTTGGAAGATGTTCCTTCTCAAGTTAACTATTCTAATTAATAATACCTGCTTTCAGCAGTGGTTCTTTAGGATACTTCCAAAGAACTGTCGACAGTTAGTGGATCAGTGCGACAGTTCTGACAATCCCGGCGACGTCCTTCAGTTCACATTTTTCTACCGCTTATGACCGCCAACGCGCCTTTGAAGGTATCATCTGTGACCCACCGCTGCGCATCCTTCGTGCGTCGTTCTATAGTAAACATAGCGGTGTTCAAATGTGAACACTTTTTCTCTCTCGGCGCACTTCGCTGTAGGCATGAATTCGGCATGCCATATGCGGAGCAGCACGAGCACCATGGTGCCGTAGCTAGCAAAAGGTCTAGGATCAGCACTAAAAAAAATTTCTGGGCCTATGTTTACTGCCGTACCCCATAAAAGTCAGCGACAGCTGACTGGCATTACGCGCCGAGAGGTCTGGAGATGAAGGCCAGTTTTGACGTTTCACAAGCTTGTTTTGACGTCTCTACACTCACTTGCATAGTCGGCCTTATTTCGCATGCGGTCTACGGTTCGATCGTGTTCTATCCACGTTTCACGGACTCGGAGCCCGCTGGCACGAAGCAAATCAGCCATATACACTTCCCAGTCTTGAACCCGGCCCCGGCAGCCGCGTTTAAATGCAGTACGCAAAAGGCGCATTCCAGATCCCCGGGTGGTCGAAATTATTCCGGAGCGCTAGACTACAGCACCTCTTTCTCTTTTTCCTCTTTCACTCCCAACTTTATCCCTTCTCTCAGGGAGCGGTTCAGGCGTTCACCATGAAGTAACAAAGTTACTGCGCGTTTCCTTTCCTCAAAAAACAGTTTCCTTATTCGCAGTCTAACCCCCTTTAATAGTTTTTGGAAAGGAAAGGCGCGTAACTGCCCTACTGGACCATTGTACACCCCAAACTCGGTTGGAGGTGGCGGGGGTGTCCGCCTAAATAACGCTAACAAGTTACACAGCTGCCAATGTACCCTGTAAACTGCTCGTACAAAGCTATTACACTCTCCGCTTTAAAATGCTTTCTCTTTTGCTTAAGAAATGTTGCAAGCCTTCATCCGTCCATTTTGAGAGCAGGGCATTTCGCTCTATCTGTTCCAGATGTATGTTGTCCAGGTCGCCTGCCAATTCACCTGCGCCTTCTCTTAACCGCCTGCGTCGGCATTTTACTGCAACTCCAAACAAGAGGCGAATGTGCTTAGCCAGGAGAACTACACTCACTTCTGCAGCCTCTACGCCAGAGGGTGAGGCAGCAAGAACCCGTGCCGTATAACCGCCCTTCACGAGGACCGAGCCTGGGACAGGTGCCTCGTGAAGATGATGTCCCTCGCCTGCTTGGAGTGAGTAAACGGCCACAAATGTGGGCTGGACCTTTTGCACCGCACTCGTGCCTACTGCACAAAAGGCTCATTTGGCGGACTTCCACAATAGAGGAGAGTTATACGGACAGCTCCTAGTAATGAAAAGCATGCCTCCTGAGCGTTGCACCCAGACTTCTGACAAGAGCATTATGGCCTTGTTTTAAAACTCTTTGAAAAGGAAGCTTGCTGCACAACAGACATTTTTTCTTCAGCTGACTAAAAAAATTACGCCGATTTAGCGTTGCTAAGCAAGCAATATTGTGCGGAAGAAGGTTTTTGTAGGTGGACACCTTCGTCATGTACCTGAAAGCGCGATTGAGGTGTCTACTGACCCTGGGAGCCAGTTATACGCCTTCCCTTTTCATCATATCAACGGAGTGTGGTACGTTCTCTGTTCTAACGCAAAGGAACCCAGTAAACGACGGAGGCCTATCGCTCCAGTGCCAATTTCTGCCCAAACGTAGACAATGCAAACACCGCGAGCAGCGCACCTCTCTCTGTCAGTACCGCTACATAGCTAAAAGAGCATTTCAGGCGTCCACTGACCCAGGGCGCATATGCGCGTTTCCTTTCCTTTCGTGACTTTTGCGTGCAGATGATCTTGATGAAGATTGGCGTGCAATGCACACCGAGAGCACGAGGCAATTTAACAGGAGGCGTGATTGGCTGCGGCGATAGCATAGTGCTCGTGTGCTGCGGCCAGCAACGCTCTTCCGTTCGCGCAACCACGAGTTGGACACCCAGGAGTGGCAACGTTTTTTTTACTTCTGCGTGTATCTGAGAGGCTGCAGGGAAACCTCATCTTTTTAGGATTGCTAGTGCAGAAGTGCTTTCGCACTAAAAGCGCAGCTGACAACTGGACATACATGAAACTTCGAGTGAAAGGCAAACCATCGAATTGTTCATAAAAAAAAAAAACTAAGCTTTGTGGCAGGCACACAATACCGTTGAACACCCGCTAGCTGCGAGACTACTAATGCGCCATTGTGAGCGCGCATCTGCAGTGTAAATATATAAAGAAAACTGTCAGGATTGCTACGCAAAATTGAATGCGGTATACAAGGCAGGACGTGAAAATGTTACTATGAGAACACTACGAGTACTCAAGCGGCATCATAACATTATTTCGATGTTAATGTAACACTTTCCCGGAAAATATATTTAAATAAAAAAAACGTTTTCTATAGGGCTACAATAGAGCTGCTATGTTCACATATGCCATATTTAAATGTTACGCATGAAGGTTTATCTTGTTGGTGCATTTTTGGTTGGACTTCTTGCGGCAGCATTTTCGTTTTGACAATGCACGGAAGCACTGACTTTTATGAAAGCTGTGGCTCTTAATATCATGTCCACTGACCTGTGCAAAAACCTGTCACCACAAATTGTTATCAATCAGCATTGCGATATCAACACAGTGACTAGTGGGTTTTTAACCCCGTTTTAAAAGCTTGTGACTTTTACTTGCATGGTAGTGTGGGTGGCGTGTTAAGCGAATGCCACTTTTTCGCAGCCACACGTAAACTCTTTGTAGATTATCGCGATAAGTTCTAGCCAGATAGAGTTATGGATGCCTAAGAAAAAAAAATATATGGTCAGCCTGAAACTGTGCGTATGAATGGACTGGGTGTATCACAAGTTTCAAGGGAATATAATTTGGTTTTCAAAAGTACATCCGGACGCTTGAGCAGTATATAAAGCTATCAAGGTCCTCAGAGGTGAGAATGATGGTTCTCTTAGGCCGTAAAGGGAATTAGAGGTTCAGGTGGGCCGTAAATATCTCACTACAGGGCTTCTTCAAAATCAGATCTTCTGCCTTGTAAAGTTTCGACGCACATTGCATATGATGGCTTCAAAAGCGCTTGTGACACCTTCGTATTAACCAAACTCACTGTCCACACAGATTAAGCATTGTAGGTATGATTTCCACGAGTGCGTTGCTAACCTGAAAAAGCAATGCTTTGTAGCCTCAGTACGTGGTCATATTTGACTTCAGCTAACGTTTTTCAGGCTTTTCGACCGAACGATAATACCACGATGACAAAATAGACTTCTCGCCCTATCGGAGGCAAAAATCCGACAGCGATTGTTGTGCAATCATCTCCTATTCCACCGAACGGGAGCGCCTGCTTGAAAAGTGGTCTCTATGAAGTGAAGACGCAGGGCACATTCGCGACTGCGCCTACTCTGCGGCCCACCTGGATAGGTACTGAGCAGTATTGTGAAAGTGCCTCTGTGGTCACATATCGAGGTGTGCCCACATGGCGGTATTGCCACTACAAAGGGCAGAGAATACTTACCGTACAGCCGTTCCTCGCAGTTCTTCACAAATATTTTCAGCCGAACCGGAGGCCAGCCTTTGTTGCCAGAGCTTCGCCAAGCTAACCGGAATATCCTGTGCAGTGTTGGATCAGTCCGAGAGGCAAGGGAGCAACACCGCGCTATGATTCGTGGCCTCTGCGCAGGCTGGCGTGGACCGGTCGGGCGCTCTCCGAGCTGCTGTTCGTGGTTGGGGAGCTACCGCCGGCGGAGATCTTCCTGGCGCTCGCACGCAGACGTATTCCCCACTTCGGGGTGGCGCTGAACCGAGGCAGGGAACAGCGCCTTCTATTTGTCTTCCACCGGCTCAGCGGGCGCATACTGCGTGCAATCCGGATTCCTGCGTCAGCGGAACGCCCAGCTCCGGTGAATGGGCTCAATAACCGTTTGGGGAGCGGTGGCTTGCAAGGAATGATGCGATTACTGTGCTCTAACCTAATTTTTGTCATTGATGAAAGTGAAAGGAAAACTTTGTGGACGCTGGCTTTGATTGTTCTTGCAATTTACATTTTCTCAATAACTAGTGTGCTCACAAAAAGTACTTCATAAAAGGACAAATGCCTACATAGAGATAGTTTTACTTCTCCCTTCCTGGCTATAGCTATACCGAATGCTCAAATGCAGTAGTGGCGGAATACTCGTATGAGTGCGAAACGCATAGTAAATTTTGCGGGCGTTTAATATGCGCTGTGCACCTGGAGGCAGCTCACGCAGTTTATCTAGTAAGGCCAACCTGATGCATATGGAGAATCTCCATCTCTCTCTGTTAGGGAAGGTGTGTTCCGCTCTGAAAAAAAAAAACGAAAACGTTCCGGATGGCGTGGTAGACCTAAGAGGGCTGTGCTAGGCTTGAAAATGAACTGCGGCATTGAATTTTGTTCTGCCGTCAGGATTTTGATCATTTCTTTTTTTTTCATAAATATGAAACGTGCATTTGTTCCTTCTTGTTTTTGTCGTGATGTGTCATCTGGGCATGAGCGCGTCACATTTCTGCGCGGTGAAGATTGCAGATGCCGAAAAAATCCACGGGTCATGTTTCACTACAGACACTTTAATTTTAGAGCGACAGCAAGTTAACTCGATGAAGTGAAGGAAAAAGACCGAATCCATACAACAGACAAAATAAGATGTGCCTGCACGTAAACAAGGCACACTTTTCAGATTTAACACTTGTGAGATATACAGTTGGTCAGAATATGTGGAGGGCACGAATGAAAGGCAACACTTTGCAAAGCAGCGCGGCTCAATTTGCACTGCGGGCGGTGGTAGGTAAGGAAAGCATTGCAGCATGTCGAAAGAGACATCACGTGGCGCATACAGGAACAAAAAGGCCTAAGGCCACTTTATATTGCCTTTATTCATACTACACCCTCTGTGGTATTAATCGTTAGCTAATGACACAAAATTCGCAAAATATCGACAGCGTTACGCAGGGACATGCACGTGCAACTAAAAGTTGTTCGGTTCACCAAGACAAGCGGATTCTGAGTAGGGTGCAACTCTTGCCGACCAGCATTGGTTAACCTTTTATTTTTGGTACTCTTCAGATGAATGTCGGAAATGTCCCTCATTCGGACTGCTTCTTGAGTGCTTGCAAGTATTTTGAGAGCTCGGTTTACGCAGAGCATCTCATGCAGCCAATATAATCCGGAATATAGGGGCACCAACAGCTTCTTTCTAGCGCCAAAAATAGCCACTGCAAGTACAGTGACGACGCCCTACATCGTACCCAAATCTGCGCCCTTGAGGGTATACTGCAATCTATACTACCCTGGGAACACCTGCAGTTTTAGCGAAAATAGTGTCCACGACAAGGGACACTACATCTACATTACATCTACTACACTACTACACTACATCTACTACATCCACATCCCTTTCTGCATCTACATTTATTTTGGGGGTATTCATGGGGGTGACCTCCTGTCAACGTGCCCCTGGAGATATCCGTGGAAGCTTTTTTTATAATTCCTTCGAAACCCTTGTTAGAGCAGCCTCGTTATCACAAGCTCCAGATAACCGATTGTTACAGCATGATGCGCACAATTGTATTTTTCCGTCGCGGCGTCCAAGGTTTCTGATAAAATAAAGAAACCTTTGCAAAAAGACTAGCGCCAATAGCTTTAACCGCGATCGGTGGACATATATTCTTTATATACCCGGCGAAAGTACAGGGAGAGTCACAATGCTTTATAATCACGTATGCACTGTGTGCGGTCTTTATATGTCTTGATAAGTGAACAATGGCACTTGCGCGTCCGATGTCCAAAAAAGATTTGTGTGTTGATGTTGGGTAACACCAGCGATGTTGTGGCTTTCTGTTTTATAAATCCTTTTGTGAACTTGTGTTTAAGTTTCGAAATACAGTTTTACTTTAGATTTATACTGTATCATTTATCTGATTCTCATTCTTCTCACCGGCGCTTGGCAGCTGGGCTAAGGTAAAAACTTACAAATTTCGAATATGCATAAGTAGCTGCACCTGCGCACTTCAAGTTGTAAATATTTTGCAGGTAGCTTGCCTTAAATCGTACCTAGCTGTGTACACGTTTAAGGAACAAATGGAATGCTATTAAAGAAACTTAAACCAACCTTACACACCCTGGCACCCTGTTGAAGAACAGCACTGCCGCATCTGTACTTGTCAGCTGAGTGGACCCTATTAAATAAAGAAAGAAATGCTGGATCCTTATCAGGCTATCTTTAGCAGCGTGATGTCTTTAGTGGTGCTTTTTTGTGTCGTTCAGAGTACGCGCGTGACTGTGGCTGATGTGCTTTAATCGTTTGTGCAGCTTGTCGTGTACTTCATCAAGGGAACTAGTGATTTCAGCACTGGCAGCCGCGCATCCATGCTTGAGGTCAACTCATGACGTGTGGCTGCGGTCTTCATCCTTCAACGTGCGACTACCGACGTCAATCTCGCCGTCATTCCCTGGGGTATTGATGCAGTGAAGTACAATGACTGCCTGCCTCACCATAAGTTCCCGGAGTACCCGTGGTTGGACGTTCAGGCGGAGTTCCGCATAGTTCATGCCGCTGGGCATCTCTTCCCTCTGTGTCGTCCTTGTCACCTTTCCCCCGGTGATAAGGTCATCCACATCTCTGCACAGCGGCACGGAATATCTCGGGCTCTGCGCTGCTCCCAGCGCCTGAGCTGTGTTGAGAAGTGGAGACGCACGTGGTGCACGAATATTACCGTTGGGTACAGCAGCAATGATGCCCTCTCCGCCTCAGTTCGGACACCTGTCGACCCCGACCTCACAACCGAAGAGTATCACCACGACAGCCACGACGCAGGCCTCATTTCGGCTGCTTTCTGCTGTGCTTAGACATGCAGGTGCGATCATGAGCCCTTTAAGCACGATGAGTTCAGCAGACAAAGGGAGGCGTACGCGCAGCAGAAAATACGTTTCTGGTGGCCTCCATCGCAATTGCCGGTGAGGGCTAGCTGATGGGCATTTCTCGTCGTCCGCTGTTCACCTGGGACACTATGCTCCTTCGATGTGGGGAGGCAGGTCATCGGGGCACGCCACCCATCTTTGCGCGCCGCCGGGGTTTGACGGCCGACACCACGAACACATGCTTTGTCTGCAGAGAATTGTGACCATTAACTCATATTAACGGAAATTTTAATCGGTTATGTGCGAAAAATTGGTTTTTTTTTAGGTTTCTATATCTGGGCCTCTATAAGGAATCCAAAAATAAAGTTTCAAAACATTCCTTTCTTATTCGTGGCGTGCCGCAATTTTCTGAGAGCCCAATCCATAGCCATTTCGACAATTTCACACTAGGGCGTTATTATGATCTTTATCTGGTATTAGGTTTGGTACAGCCTGTTAAAGCTTAGAGGTAGTCACCCCTTTGCGGTAGTACCTACATATATTGGAAACGATTACGTGATGGTGACTTTACTGGCATTTTACTGGCGTATTACTCAGTGGTGACCATTTTGCATAGAGTTATTCGTTCTTTTAGAGCACTCAGTGATTGCACGTCACTGGCTGACAGATCACTGCCGTTTATGTACAGTTGACGAAATTGCCTACGAGATTCGATACGCGGACACTAATTTATCATCTAAGGCCACGGAGTGTCAAATGGACAATGAATGCAGCAAAGTGAGACAAGCTTGTAATAGTGACCGCAGACTGAATAAAAAGAGTAGTTTCAATCGCTGTCTTCGCGCCGCATAAAACTCGACAGATGCATCAATCCCTTCTCGAACGAGGAGGTTTATTGCTATTCGGAGTGTGCCTGATGCGCATACGGACGTTATAAATCATAATCTCCTTCCTCTCTAGCGCCAATGAGGTGGCTCTCTTCGAGGGCTTCTTTGTGTTGGTAAATGAATGTAGGCTACACGAAACAACTTAGAAAAAACGTTGCCAGGAAAATATTTTAGATAATATATGTCGCTCATTTGCGCACACAGATCGGATGGAATACATGAGTTGAGCAGGACGGAGCTGCCGGTACGCTGCTCAGCTTAGCAAAGCTCGAAAGTGACAATCTAGTGGAGAGCACTTGAAAAAGAATTGGCAGCAAACAAAAAAAAATTAGGAAAAAAAATTTGCGGTTATGAATTGGGGTGAGACACGTTCGATGCTGAGAGTGCCTTTAAGAGGTTCATACCCCGAAAATATTACAAAGTTGAAGGGTTAAGTCTGTAGCCAAGTGCAGGTCGATGTTTCATCATGGGTTCCACCCCATAAATACCCGTAGCTTGTTTGAACAATTGTTAGTGAATAAGGCGCCGGTCGACACGCTTTTGAGTGCTCAAACAGAACCGCAACAGTCGTTATGGAGACTGGTGACATGTGCTGTGCGGCGGGAACAGCCGCAAGTTAGGTAGTGTTAGTGACGAACGTGCAGTATTGGAAGTCGTACCTTTAGATCTTGGTCTAGCGCATGCTGAAAAAATGATTAGGCGGGAAATACAGGAAGCAACCCGCTTTTAAGACCTTATCTTTTTGTCAGTATAGGAATGTCATAAATCGTGAGGCTTTTTCTTGAGTCATGGTATGCGAGTCCCTTGTGGGCTTCTTGAAGCCCCTTTTGGTTGCTGGAGTTTCACAACACCCGGTTATCTAATGTGGTGGACCAGAGTGCCCAACCAGTGTGCAGCAGCGAGTTTGGTGAGATTGGTCAACTGTTACGCGGACCAAGAAGAAAGAATAGTGTGTCAAAAAGCGGCATTGTCTGCTAGTACAATCTATGCCCGTATTGCCTTTGCTATAGTTAAAGTCTGTGCTCAGTAAGGAACAAAACATATACGATGGTTAGCTGACTTGTTCAGTGCAGAGTAGAATTTACGGAATACTTCCTTCCATTTTTTTTGTGTGTGCTTGCGCTACTTGCTGCTCATGCCGTGAGGGGGGGGGGGGGGGGGTGGTTACAGAGAAGGTCACGTGACAGGTTCGCAACTGAGTGACGTGCGCTGGTGGGGGTTACTGTGAGGGCTCCCGAGCCGAGTGGTTTCCGGAGGTCTCGAGGGAAGGCCGAAATTCATTGAGACACAGCATCGAAGATAATCGCGTTTTCAAAATTTTTAAAACTGCTACGGCCGTAACTAGTGTCCAGCAGTAAATCTCTAATTGCAAGAGACACCTAACTGCAATAGCGACGTTAGCTACTAGAATTGTGGAAAACCTGTTTCCCCCCCTTCATGGTCGACGCGGTCCACCATCATCATCGTGCGTCAGGACAGCGCCGGCTGGGCGAGGAGGAAAGTTTCCCTCATGGGGTAAGCGGAAGCAACGACGGGTGCTCCACCTCGAAGGCTACGTGGAGATCCGCGGGGCCGTTGAGACTCTCTTCGGGATCCGGCCAGAGTCACGAGCGGTTGCCACCGCACGCTGTCGTCACCTTTTGTGGCAGGCGCTCGTATATCTCTCTCCACAGCTCCCCCCTCAAATGCTCGGGGATGGCTTTGCCCCAAAGAATGCGGCGGGCACGGGAAAACCCGGCCGCCATTGTCGGCGCGCACAAACGTTCGCCACCGATACCTCCGAAGTATCGTCCGTGCCCCAGCCGGTAAGTCGGAAACCCTTCTTACGTTAGCCTTCTATTTCTGAGGAACGCCTCGTTCATGCTATCTAGCTAGCTGGCCTGCTCTATGTATTCGTTGCAAGTGTAAAAAATAGCATATGAAAGTTCACGCTTGGACATTCATCCCTTTGTTCTCTCGAGCACGAACCCCTCCAGGGTTAGCAAGCGGAACCGCTGCATCCGCGGTGTGGGAGGGCGGGGCGGAAGGCTTACCCCCAATATATCCACATAATTTACTTAACTAGCATACCAGTTAAGGGATTCGCCTGTTGTCCAACGACTCGAGTATATTACTTTGGCGCATTGCATTAACAGTGTCACGCTGTGAAGAAGCTGGGGTCTGTTTTTCCTGTTTTTCTCTCTGCATGCCTGCCTGTCTGTATCCTCCGGGAGTGAAGCCACCACCCCCCAGTAGTGCCATCCACCAGCCTCCTCCGCACTGCACCCCCACAGATAGGGGCTGCCCATCTACCCACCACTACCCTCACACGACCTCTGCCCACCTTTCCCCTGCATGTAAATCGTGTCGGGTGTGTGAATATTACGCGTGGAGTAAGAACACTCACAAAAGTAAGAGCGTCTAAGTAATAATCGAATATAGAACCCAGCTGCTTCCACAGAGCTGTCGCGTCACTAGTCTGATCGACCTATATTTTGTTTTAACTAGTGGAGGGCCTCGCTTACGCACTTGTATATTCAGGCGCACTTTCTAACAGGGAACATTGTCAGTAGCCTGCGTCTGTTTGAATGAGTATATCATGCGAATGATTTAGTTGTGCAGCTTTGATAATTTGACAAAACATAACTTCGCTTCACACAAGAAAGTGGAGTCAACCTGCGATAATAAACAGGAATAAACACCATCGAGAACAACGCGGGCCTAAATATGTTCTTTGCAAGTTTTTTAGTGCTGTAGCACGTATAGTGGCCATTCCACAAATTTAGCCCTAGCGTGTTTCCTTGACTCGCAGGTCATAACTAAGTGGGACCAGAAGTGACCAAGAAAGACCAGTGGTAACGAGGTGGCAAACTTGGGAAGTAGGCGGTGGTAACGCCGTGGTAACCAGCCGTAACCACTTCCTAGCCTGGGGCTTAAAAAAGGCGGTAACCTGGAGTTGTAACCAGGTGATTTTAAATTATTTTGCGTGCTTTATTCTAATTATAAGTGTTTATAGTTGGCTATTAATAAAATGCATACATTTTTGATGAGGAATTTGAAGACGCAGTTTTACTTAGAACTTAACCAGTGAGATTTCTGATTCAGCTTTTTAAGACCTACTCTAGCCATGCTAGTCTCCCGCTGTTTTTTGCTATGTATAGTCAATCTGGATATTCTACATTTTACTGTCAAAGAGCACATTCAGTTAAGAAGTGTCGTGTCCTCTACTTTTTTTTCCTCTCCTTTCACGCTTCCTTGTCCTCTTCACCGTTCCTTATCCCACTTTATGCAGCGTGCAGGCTATTTTGTTTCTCGTTTGCTTTTTACACACTTAATCCTGCCCTTTTTTAATTTGTTTCCAAGCATGCCAGTCGGCAGCAATCACTCATTTATATTTTATTCTGGTGTTTCACTCTCGCAAAGCCAATCAAAATTTTCGGAAGAAGAAAATTTCCACGCGCGACGTAGCGCGTGCATTCCCGGGACCACAGCCACTATCTTGGCACTGCGAGTCCTGCGTTGCTGCCTCTTTTCCTATCCCTGAGACTACGACGAGCCCGCTCTAAGGTGAGTCCCATTTCGCAGTTCCAGGGCCTTCGAAGTGCTCCTCTTCTCTTGGTGGGACTCCACAGACGGGGTGGCTAAGCGTGTTCTCGAAAAATAACCTCCGTCCACGGGGGTTAAGATCGACTCCCTTCCTTAGCTACGAGTGCGAGTCAAATTTAGCCCTTATCACTGCGGGCAAAGCGAAGACAGCAACTCTAAGAAGGTGACGATTTGTGTCCTTTAGGAGGACGAGGATTCTTGTGTATTTCCTTTCTTCGCCCAGAGACGGACACTGCTCTCTGACGCGCAGATCAAAATGCACTGCTGCTCTCAGCAGTGCCTGACGTTGAGCGATATTCCCTTGTCCGATTCCTTCTTGCTTCATTATTAGAGACGGCGCGACAAGTCATGTCTCAAAATGGTCGGATGGCTTCGTGCCTAGCATTCGCTATGCACCCTTCCGTGCAGAAAAAACTTGCCGTGGAGGCTGATAAGACAAAAGCCTCCCAGCGGTTTACTACGCTTGAACTTCACATTCAACTTTAGTCACATTTACCGCATAGTTTGCAGCCGTTTTATATCTCCACGATATGCAAATTCGAAACTCTGCGGTCTCTACAACAAATTTTGGAACCCGTCTTGAAGCGTTGTACAATACGAGCACTGTTGTGCTTCGCTCCTGCTACAAAACAACTGAAGCCTAGTGATAATAATCCGCTAAAGGAAGTAAAGAATCAAGATTAGAATGTGGAGTACGAACAAAATAGGTTCTTAGAATGAAATGTTGTCTAGCAATTCAGAACAAGGTCGGTGCTTCTTTTTTTCTTCTTTGCAGATTTTCTACGCCATAAGCTAATATGAAATAAGCCGAAGAAGCCCGCCAAACTTCAAGCGTGTAAATTCTTACTGCACTGAAATCGCATTGACAGGCCCCTTGGAATTCGCCTTGGGGCAGTAGAACGAGCGATCACGCCGCCCCTGCTCTTCTGATCCGTCATTTACTTGTCCTTATATGCTAGAGGTGGAGCTTGTCGATACACGCAGCCGGAAAGCGATGCTTTTCTGGTAATAACAAGTGAACACCGAGTGAGTTGAAAGCATATTGCTATGACACCGCACACAGGAAAGAAGACAAGGTTGCCTAAATTCAGAGCAAGAGCTCTCCACCACGGCGTCCCTTGTAGCAGATGCGTTGCTTCTGTACTTTAAACCCCACAATGTACAAATTGAAAGGCACGATACATCTTTCACTTGCACCGCAGTTGCCGCCCACCAAGCTCTTTTTCACGCAGAACAGTTTTTTCCTATCTGCTCAACAAAACGACTTCCTACTAGAGGTGGTTCGCCGTTCCATGTCCATTCTGTTCAATCCGCAGGTACAAGGCACCCTGAATATTTGGTGGATCGCACCCCTTCTTGTCAGTATGAACACGAGTAAACGGCGGAACCGAGCCGGACACACCTCTGAGATTGGCAGCACGACGAGCAGCCATCGAAAGGTCGCCACCGCTCACGTGATGCGCCCAGGAGAGCTGCCCCGGTGTTTCCTATACTCCTCCTTGACACCAGCGAAAGTTACTCTGGTAACGGTCGCCAGGTGAGTCAACAAAGCCGCTTCGGAGCAGCCCGGGAGGGAAGCTCCCCACTCTGCAGTTTAATTTTAAAGCGCTTTTGAACATAAGAATGCCCTCAACTCCAGCATTTTTCTCTTTGACAGAAATAGCCGTTGGCGAGATCGTCAATCAACCTATTTTGTCGAATACGAAAGATAATGCAAGTTCTATTGACAAAATTTTATTATACGTTCGTTCCATTGTTTCCAATGACCGTATAGGACTACATGAGGGGTAAAAACCAGAAGAAATATTGGTTTAACAGCAAAAATCTTAAGTATGTAGTCTGAAATCTCCACTTTATAGTATTTGTATATTTTGTAATTTTAATAGGCAGCTAAGGCACGTCTGCATACATGAGTAGTCGTTATAAGACTTGAGCAAGCACTATGCATAAAGCATGCAAAAGACAGCGCGGTACTGGAGAATAAGTACCTACAGTTTCCTTGATGCATCTTTCGTTGACATTTTATATAGGATTACTAACAGTGAAACTAGCTTCTTAGTCTCTAGCCTTGACTCGCTCAATATTGAGTCGAAGCGCTCTTAAAGCCCACATTTAATAAGATCGTGGACATGTCACTCGTCAGCTACATTTAAGTCTTGCGATCGCGCATTTGACCTTTTAATTCAAAATGCTCCATTCCGGAGCTGGCATAACAGGCACGTACGCTTCTGCCAGGTCCGCTGTCTCGATACAGTTTCGCCGGCGGAATGTGCTCCATTACAGGGCGTACTATTCCCGCAGGTCGATGCCGTCGAATCCTACGGCTCTACACCGGTTACCATCGCTGTCTCGCACTTGTGTGAAGTTCTCGAGATTATGCTTAGATATTTGTTGCAGTTCTGTAAGATATGATGTCATGTTAGTGCATCAATTACAAAAAACAAAGACCTTTCTGCCTTCCCTTCTTCCTTTCAGCTGGAAGAGGAGCGGAACTACCTTCGCGGTCAGTGTCCCGTCTGCTGCTCGCTGTCGATGCACTCTTTCCAGGGCGGAACGCAAGAAGGCACAGCCACTTCGGGCGTTTCTTCGGGCGATCACGGATGCATGCCGACCTCCAACATGCTCAGCAGCTGAAACAGCTACCGGGACGCCTGCCGACTGCTGCACCCTGTCTCGTACCCGTCGAGTGATGGGGCTCTTTCGCTCCACTGCTACGGGTGAGTGGACAGCCTGGAGAGGGACTGCACCTTTTGCACTGTTCTCGTCCGCGAGACAGAAAATATCCAGGGGAAAAGGTTTTTCTGCACCGTTCAATAAGCTTTATCACTGCTTTACTGAACTCTATAGCACGCTTAAGGTGCGCTGGCCATCAGCCTCATGAAGGAGCGGACGCCATTAGCTATTGAACAGATTTCGAAATATGCGCCAACCTTTGGTAACTTCAGGAAGTGCGTGTGGGTGTGTACAGATATTTACCCTTCGAATGATTGAGGCAATGGGCTGGAAGCCGTATTTAGCCATGAAGGACCGCGCTACCTTATCTAAAGGAGCAAGTAACCGCTAAAAAGAGCAGAGTAGCTGTATTGTTATGTGACGCACAGGTTGGACGAGCCTGTGCTTTATTACAGCAAATCCCTAGTTTTTTTTTCTTTCGTGTACACAGAAAATAGGTGGAATAGAGGCAAGTAAAACGTGTTCCAAGTGCAGCTACAGTTCTTAAAATGCGTCGGCGCCCTCTGCTGAAAGCGTAGGAACCTGCATATTCTCGCTAATTGTGGAGAAAAAGAAGGGCATGACACTACGCTGTAGAGAACAGTCTATTTTTTATTCTTGACCTATTCAAGACCTTTTACCTTGAGGAGGGTTGTTTTTGACACGTTGTTTTGTCCTATAAATTGTCCTGTCCGGTTTTTCGCAGCCGCTCGATGATAGTATGGAATATCGACAAAGCTGAGATTCCATCAGCATGCACTGCACGTTAAGAAAATTTTCATCAGCTTGTTTGGTAACCGGTAGTGCAGCGTTCTAATGGCCTGTTATCTGTTGTAAATTTCATGTCCTAGTTTATGTTCGCTCTCATCAAATGAGGATCCAATAAATGGAAGTGCACGAAATTAATTGGGATTGCGTCGCAATCTGTGTAGACAGATAACGGACCATGCTATGGAACGAGACAAACGGGTAGTCCACTAAAAAAGTTATAGTCTTTAATATTTGGCGGGTTCCAGAATCAATAGAGTTCCGTTATCTTCCACCTTTTGCACACATGAGTTAGAAGTCCTTTTCTCACCTCAAGACTATCTACTGCCATGGGGAAATAATCAAACTTTCTACAGTGTATTTTCGTTCCCCTTACACCAAGCTCTCATTAGCACGCACCTTTTAATTTTTTTCCGTCATTCCATGCGCTCTATGAGTCTACGAGCGTCGTATGCCGTTAGTGAAATTCATTTTATTTTTTACCTTTTCTGAGCGAATTCGCAGAAGAGATTATGTAAGAGGCGTCCAGTGGGAACTTCATTGTACTTAAAGCGCCGTTTTACAGCATTCTAGATGCAATTTTTGTTTCGTTGCTATGCTTGTCAGTCGTTCTGTGTCAACTTTTAGGATCGCATGAGGCGAGTAACATATTCGATCGAATGATGTACCATAACAACTCCTTCTCATTCCGCGCAATTCATGACGCCTTATTAGCAAGGTTCTGTTTGGTTTTATGATTTTATTACTACTGTAACATCAGTAGACACGCCAAACACACGTTGCCAAGTCGCACCTACTACAGCGCGTTCACTAGGTGGGCCTCTAATAAGCTAGTTCCAACTACCTTTCGTGCCCTATGCGTTGCGCGCCCGCGTGACGCGCAGAGGGAAAGGATCCGAACCTCAATTCCGGTTAGCTTTCTTGGAATGGAATGCCTCTATATTCTAACCCACATTTGAGGAATCACCTCGCCATTTCTGGCTTTATTTTGAGCGACGACGAGACTGCGTTTTTAGCAGAACTAGCTCCTTACGCTTTCGTGTAATATTCGCAAGAAGCACGCAATGCACTGGGATGTCGCTGTAGTCTTTGTAGGCGTATAACGGAGCATGATATGTAACGAGATAAACGTGTAGTCCTCTGCTAAATCACACCATTTCGCACCTGTCGTGTTGCAAAATCTGAAATTATGCATTATCTTCCAACTTAATTATTTGCACGTTTGAGCCATAGTCTATTTACGGCTGGCATATTTCGGAATCTATACCAAAGGTAAAAAAGCTCTCACACCACTTACCTTTTGTGATTTTTTTGTTAATTCAATATAGTCTTCGGGTCTCCAGTCGCTCTCTACAGTAATGAAATAACGTCATTTTTTATCTTTCCTTCTATAAATTCGTAGAATCCACTGTCTACACACCGTCCGATGACACACTTACTGTAGTTATCACTCCGTTTTGCAATAGGCCGGATACACTTTCCGGTTCCTGCCTATACTTGTCAGTCGTTGTGTCTCCATTTTTATGAGGGGTGTACCGCGCTGCATACTCGGTCGCTGCCGCGCCAGGCTACCGTTTTTTTTATTGCAGAAAAACTTTTCGATCTTAGTATTAAACCTTCGAGTCCCTCATTACATACTACATGCTTCCAAATGCTGCGTAGGAACGACCAGTGAACGCATCAGAGCTGAAGCTTTTTGCTTTTATTAATTATCCGAGAGAGATACGCCGTTATTATAATAACCTCCGGTCCATCGTATGCAACAGAGTTGCAAGAGGGCAGTAACGGCGTTTTAAGTGGTTGAAATAAATTTTTCGTATATAATATTTCTCCACTCCTTCCACAATTAAAAAATGGTTGCCTCATCGCATCGTTTTTCCGTGCGGAGGCAACTTTTAGGAGAATAGCCAGCAGAAGGCGCAATAATTCCAAAAAAACTTCTACTTATACCAGGCTATGGTTATCCCTATTTGTCTCATTTTTCGAAGGTTCATAAGCAGTAAAATTTCTACAAAGTAAACAAAGGTGAGAAGCTCGGAAACACCGTAGAACCTGCTGGTGATGCAGTCTGTCTAAACTCTAAGAAGGTAATTTTCTATGTTGTGTACTACATCTATTGCAAGGCGTGAATATGTGCGGAAAGGAACATGGCGTCCATATGCAGACCCTATTATTGAGCGGCCAACGAGCAAGTGCCTGGCAACGCCGTTTTCATTTTACGTAATCACGAGAGCCGAGCTGCGTTAACGTTAATTGTAGATCCTAAATATAAATTTATGAATTAGATAACTAAAAAAGGACACTTCGCTGATACCTTATAAGACTACGGCGCCTCTTGCTGCGAAAATGTGACATTGTACAGGAAAAGGCATGAGCGTTTTATCTCTCACTGAGTTTACAGTAGCGGAAACTGGTTTGACACAGAAGAAATACTTGTTTCAGGCAGGATAACGCTGTTGTACGTTTCCAATAATGATGATCATTCTCTGGATTGGATATTGTTACAGAACGGTGCCGTAGTATCCGAATAAGAAAGGTGAAGGCTGCAAGCGTCCGTTTCAATCGCTTATAGACTCCCGCTGTGCTGCCCTAACTAATTTTTCTATCACAGTGTGTACAAGTACATAGCGCGGGATCCCTACTCGAGACTTTAAAGTTACGTCCAAACCAAGGTTTGCTTTCATATGTACAGCGGGGTACGGCACCGAACGCATGTGCTTGACATCAGCGCCTCCGATCATAAAAGCAAAAAGAACATTTAAGAAGCGATAGACAGCGCCGGTGCCTTGAAAACAGTACCTTGAAAAGGAGTACTCTTTAAGCTATACAACTTGGACGTGAGCATTAAATTGACGATATTATTTTAGCGACCTTATTTCAAAGCGTCATCGAAAAAAATCCATCGATACATCTGTCTGTCCGCCCTTCCGTCCGTCCGTCCGTCCGTCCGTCCGTCCGTCCGTCCGTCCGTCCGTCCAATCACTACCGAGATGTCATGCCGAGAAGCAAACGCCATCCGGGTGGGCTGTATGTGAGATCCGCATGACTAACGCTGCAATGGATGCGTCTCTAACTTGACGCACTACTACAGTAAATCATTGGGCATGGTTCAGTGGCGTTCGCGTTAAATTTAATATCTGTTGGCCTTTATGTTATTCTTTGTTCGCAGCACATAATCCGGCCAAATGCCGCATGTCCAGCAGGGATAGCTCAGGAAGAGGACAGCGCCCAGCTCTCTTTCGTATGCTGCCGAGCCTACAGAAGTGGCCGCCCGGCCGTTCCCCATGCTGCCCCACGGACAAAAGCAGCTACCACCGGCGGCACCATTCATGGCGCGGGCACGTAGTCATAACACCTGAATGGCGGTGGCGCTGCAGCGGAACTGGAACGGACGTGGCCGCACTCATTCCTGGTCTTGCCATTGCTGCTGGACATGGAGGCGTGCAGCCGTACCCTGTGCCTCCTCGAGGGGCAGCACAGGGGAAAAGCACGGGCGTGTGCATTCGGTACGCTCAGCTGGAGCGCCGTGTATGCAGGTGCCATGCCTCCATCGGCAAGCGGACCTCTATTGGTAAGTAGAAATTCAAGCTTTTGTTGGCAGTGGGAATATACGTGAAGAGTTTCCACCCACGGTTTCACTTAACATCGAGCGCTAGTGCTGCAAGGTCATTCATGAAATTATAGAGAAAGGATAATGTTATTGGATAAACGCCTTATAATATCGATATAATAGCCAGAATTTATGGATAGTTAAAAAAAAACTTATTTCTTCATGCTGGATCATCCTGCGTGGTCTGATGTTTGCACTGAGCGTATACCTAGTGCACGCTATCGAGAGTAATATGGTGGGCTGCCTTCTCTATAACTCTAGCCTTTTCCGCTTTCGTATACCGTCAAAACGAGCAACGTTATACCTCTAATCTCTTCCAATGCTCGCTCAAGGCCAAACAAATCGAGATTTCTTTTAATGTGTCACCTGTTCGCAACACTCATCGCCCGAAGCAGTCATTATGGCTTGAGGAACAGCCAGTACGCGGCCTAGGTTCATTCAGCCTTCAGTTTTATTCCTTCTGCTCGTCACTGTCAACGTCGGTCTCGATCTTGTCGCAGGATTCCACGTTTCTGACCTGCGCCTGGGCTGCTTTCGTCGGCAAAATGCCCTGAAAAGCCTTGGGGTCTGTGCAGGGCTTTGGTGTCCAATTAAAACATCGCGGTCGGTAGTCCCGCTTCATCCCGAGTGTCGCGCCTGCGGGGAGGACCAGTACCACACTCAGCCAAATATTGGCGCTGAATAGCGCCGCCATATCGCCGCAGCCACTTCCAGCAGTGGACTCACGGCGAAGTACGCTTTCAGTGGATCGGCAGTGTAATTTTTTTTTTCTAACAATGAATTATTTGTGCGCTGCACTAAGGAGCCCCAAGAATAAAGCTGCCAAACGTTTCCTCTCCATTTTTGGAAATCTGGCGCATTCTCGAAGCTCGTCAGATTAAGTTCAAAATTTTACATTCCTTGAGATGGTACTACAAGGAAACTCACTGTAAAAATAATTTCACCCTTATGGGTCCATTCCGGTGTCTGAATTGCGCCCTTGGAACCCTCCCAAAATCTGCCAAGTATGGTTGTCATATCGTACAGTGGGGATGGGTTGGTGAGACTTGCTCCCTTTATTCGACTGCTTAACAGCTTAATACGTTTTGATCGCATTAAAGGACGCTCGTAGATTTTCTTTAGCGTGCACTCTTAAAGGGAAGCTGAAGACCGCTAAGAAAAGCCGCAGATGACCTCTTTAAGTCTGAGCCAGAATTAGGACTTTCCTAAATATATTTGTTACCAAGATGTCCGTCGCAGTGTGTTAAAAGCTGTTTTCAGTGGAATCAAATTCATGTTTCCACGATTTTCATGAGCGCGATTTTTTTTCTAATATGTTTGAAAAAAAGAGCTCGCTAAAACAAGCTTACCTTCAGGCAACGCCCTCGCACAGTAAAACCACGTCAGTATGTGCCTCAGGTGCTTATGCCAGGGGAACACAAACAAGTAAAATAGTCCCTGAAATACGTCCTACAGAGCTACTGACGTGAGAGAGTTAAGCACAAAACAGACTGCGGCTGCGCATAATACATACTAAACCACAATATGCACATATTCTTCAGGTTTGTATAGGCTATTTGAGGGAGGCCGCTTTTCTGTCAGTGATCCTTAGGAGTTCAGTTAGAATAAGTATGTTAATTACCGCATTACGGTGGCGCAAATCGAACTCATGGTTGCACGCGACAATGCTGCAGCTGTTAAAGGAAAGCTCTAAGAGTTAACATTTAAGAGCACGCTTGTTGTGTAACCATCGCGGCTAGAGCTTTAGCGGCGGCGCGACTATCGCGAGAGCTGGCTATAAGATAAGCCGCGCTGCTCGGCTACCGGGCATTCCACTACAAGCTGTGATGGAATAAACAACATTCGGTTATCCACCCACCTGGCCTTCGTTTACTGTCCCCGAGAAAACATATTTGGCGACGAGGTTGGGATTCTGACCAGTTCTACAGGAAGCCGACATGGCAACGGAATCGTTCGGGAGCGGCGGGAGCAGTGACCCAACTCGTCGATCGACTGGGACACATCGAGCCCTTCGACGAGTCTACGAACGACTGGCCGTCGTACGAGGAACGCTTAACGTTCCTCGAACTGAACAGCTGTTCAACTGGTGACAGTAAGCGTATACTCTTATGAACCTTTTCACCCGAAGGAGGTGCAGCACCCTCGCGTCTGTGCGTCAAAAACAGAATGAAAAGGTGTCGAAGGAGAGCCTTTGTTAGAGTTGTGCCTTTAAGGATGCAAACTTGTAGTGTTTGGCACGGTGTGTTAATTTCTTCAGCTCGCTGAGCGCCAATTTGTCGCTGATCGCCGCTCATCTGCCTTTTTAAAAATGTGCCTAAAAGATGTCGAGGACTTCGAAAGCATGATTTTCAGCTAATTTATATCAGTAGAGGTATTTCTTGAGATAATGTGCCTGTAATCGTGCGCGCAAATAGAATGCTTTTGACGTTGTTACATAGCTCAGCCGTAACTTCAACAGGCGTAAAGGCTCATTTCCACGCTTTCGAATCCACGAGAAACATTGAACTGGTCCCTTACGGGGTGCAATAGCGTCTTTTGAAGTTTCAGGGACGGGGCAGGAACAGGTGCTGAAAAATTACTGTAGAGGAAATCGCCTTAATTACAAGCGTGTACCACTTGGGTTTCATTTATGCCCTGAATGGAACGTGCACCACCACTAAGCCATTAAATACCGGCGCAGGCAGTAGAGGGAATGACACCCCGAAGTTATTTCGCCACCAAAGAAAAGGCTGCCCAGGGATTCAGTAATGTTTTTTTAAGTTAGCGGCGCTTTTTACTTTGCAATAGGAGCCTGAAACCACGGCTGCTCGTCGAGCACGCTGGCGCGTGATAGATTTTCAGCCGAATTTAATCGGCCATCCGGAGTGCTTTCTTTATCTGCAAAGGAGTAGACGTCTAAGGAGTCTAGGAACTACACAGTCGTAGCGCATTCAGACCTCAAGATGTGAATCCAAATCCCTCATTGAAACAGTTCTTGCGGTTTCAGGCGAGTCAATGCCAGCCCTTTGCGAATGACGTCATGCGCGGAGCACGACATCGCAGTGCAGGATTCCGGCGAGAGACCAGCACCCGACTTCGCCCCGAGACGCGAGAATAAAAATTAAAGAAATGATAATTTGTAAATTATTAGCTTTGTTTTGAGGACTTCCACACGTCATGGACGTTGCTGCGTCATGGAATTGCTGCGGTCAATGACTACAATGCAGCCATTTGTAATAATGAACAGGTACTAGCTGGACGAGGTATTCAAATGGTGATTCCACGCGCCGAAGTAAAAAGCAGTCGAAATATCAGATCATCCCCGGTAATTCCCTCACGCCGGCGCATCGCCAAGCAAGTGCAAATTTTAACTGCTGGAGTTCTTACTGTGGCGCTGATCAGCTGATTGCCTTGGTGTCAGCGTATAGCATATATTGAATTTGGTGCAACAGAAACCATTAGTAATGTCATTGCCTGCATCTCACCTAACCAGTACCCCAGTATCAATGAAATGGATGTAATTTGACTGGCAGAACACTAATATGTCGTCCTGCCTTCGAAGAAGCCTGAAACACTACCACAAAAGAATAGGGAAGACAGAACACGAGAGGTAAGAACACGTAACAGAGCCCACTGCAAAATAATTGCACAGAAGGGTGGGAAGCTGGATGAGCTGGACGGTATGTCGCCTCTACGCTTGGGTGCTCGTCTTTCGCGCTTCTTCGACGAAGAATCCTATACAACTGTCCCAGATTTCTACCCTGCCACAATACAGACCACACTGACGATTTTTCGTTGAGCGGTTCTTTAAAAAATAACGTCTGCATATGGTAGCTTTCAGTAGCTCTGCGCAGCATGCGGAACGCTCTCAGCTGTGAGTTGGCTCACAGCAATATTCATTCTGCTCTTTCTGCAGACGCTCAGCTGGTCTTAGAGTATGGAGCTCCTGTTGCTGCCCCTCCAAAATCAGCCGCATCCAGCGTCCACTGTGCGCTTCCAGGATTGGAACCATACCCAAGACTGGCAGTGGCAATGCGATCAGCAGATATCCTCGCGTCACCAGCAGCCACGAGACGCTGACGACTCACTCGGGACTGCAACTCTTCGCCCTGATGACAGCGGCAATGCTTCTGACGACTACCACCTCGTGAGGCAGGAAGCGCTCTTCGCGATGGTTGCGCGGCGAGAGTCCCGCTGCTGTCTTCATAGCGTGGCTGGCATACATGTCGGAACTGGCCGGTAGTTTCCTAAGCGCGCAAAGAGGAGGCACTTCCTGCGCTTATGACACGCCTGCTGAGGGACCTTAATACTCTATATGAAGTCAGAGAAAGCCTAGTTCACTCGCGGTACGGGCACCTCCGCGACCTGAAAATAAACTTTTCCTGACCGTTATCCAAGACGCTGAGGCACAACAGTAGAGGGGCATCCCACCAGTGAACTCGGAAATGCATTAGGACGTTCGGTATTAATGTGTGTACTAATGTAACAGCGTATTCTATGCAGCACAGCAGACGCGTGCCCTCTGAGGCGAAGTGCAAAAGGCACACGTGTGCTGTGCAATGTCAGTGCGCGTTAAAGATACCCAGGTGTTCGAAATTATTCCGGAGCCCTTCACTACGGTACCCCTTCCTCTCTTTTCTCTTTCACTCTCACCTGCCTGCCTTCCTTCACGGCACGGTTGAGGTGTCCACATGGAAATGAGAGAGCTATTGCGCCATTTCCTTTAATTAAATACGCTGAGCTACTTTACATTATCAAAGCGTAATTTCACAGACGTCTCTCGTAACCTGAGTCACTTTGGGACGGTAAACCCCATAAAATCGAACCTAATTTCAGAGAATGCTGTTCGGCGGAAGTCGGAGATATGGCGTCGTACTGTGACATTCCGACTGGAAACACAACTGCCGGCTTGCAGCCAGTGCATGTTGGCGCCGCACCCTATCATTCAGCTTCCACTGCGGCTGTGTCCACGTCCGGATAATTGCAAGCTACAGACAATCCATCTGAACTGTTTTCAAGAAATCCGATTCTAGGAATATTTATTGGAATATAATATCTGAGCTAACACATTAGATCATCGTTTTTTTCACTCAAGCGACCTCACATGGTTCCTGAAGCTAGTGTATGTTCGGCCATGCAAGAAGAGAAATCTCTGCTTCTGGATTGTAGTTCCTAAATTTAATTTCAATCGGCATGAACTAACAATCAAAAATAATTCTTGAGGTGGGTTCAGGACATGTTTTTCCGTCCATGAACCATCCCTTCGGTTCTTCTTGCTTTCCTGTGTTACTATCACGCCGGCAGGTAACGGCTGTCACTTACATTCTATGGATATACCGCCTGGATGATTCAGCAACTTTTTTTGTTGAAGCGAAAATTCCGTAAACTAGACATGCTTGAACACGTTATACTCGAACGAGCGCTATTCCGTCTCAGTCGTCGGCGCGTGAAGCCTGCTATGCCACGGCGGATGCTGAGTCGTCGTTCCTGTGCTTCAACAGCCCGCGGTTCTCTGTAGCTCGTTCTAAGTTTATCTAACAGTGCTAAAGACGGTGGTTAACACTCTTGAGCCGGCGTGAGGTGTTGGAATTCCAACTCTTGAGCGGTCCTTACAGGGATCTCCCTGCTTTTTTTTTAAATATCCCTCGTTACGCGCCGGTTAGTTCAGGATTAACAAAATCTTCGTAAACCACTCACGGCTAATTCCTATGAGACCCACTTTCAAAAAAATGTGTTATTTACTTTTCTTCAATGCACTGGTACCATGCCCTGCATTGACCCTTACTCACTAGCCATCTCCTTTTTTGCGAAGAAATCGCCACGACGTTCCTTGAATGCCTTAACAACGCAACATGCTCAAGAAGGACCTATCACTTTAAATCTGCAATCATACCGCTTAACAGTGGTCGTACCAGTTATTTTGGGGGGTCACGTTGGCATTAAAGGTTTGGTATTCATTACTATTTTTATTTGTTCGTGGGTAAAATACACAGGAAGTATTAATTTCTAAATACGAGGTTTTCCACCAAAGATCTTCGGCAACTTTTAACAATAAGCTTTCTGGGTTAGAGGAGCACTGTCTTCAGCATAGCGTTGTCGGTGGTGTTCCGTGAAAATTCAAGTAACACGTGCTAGCTAGCAAGCTGCTTAACTAATATTGACCAATACAATGCAAGTAACACGTGCTAACTAGCAGGCTGCTTAACTACTATTGAGCAGATAACTTTTCAACTATTATGGTTAGTCCCCTTATTTATTGAAAGGTGAGTAGCCTACCGCAATTGTTATCCATATCACTTTTAAGAATATCGAAAAGACAGTTACTGTCGGCGCTGTAGAACAACAAATTTTGCTATTCCGAGGAGTTACGTGCACTGGAGGGGTTGCTTTGCCTGCAGGGTTCTTGAAAGAGCGTGAATCTTGGAGTGATGTATCCGAAATTTGTGCAGCCTCAGCGCCGAGGGTAACTGCGTTTTCTCAGTTCCAAAAAGTGATATGTGTATTACTAACGGTGGGCTACAGGCTTCAATAATCAATGATAATACTAACAGTAATAGTTAAAAAGTTCACTATTCAGTATTAGTCTGCCAGTCAGCTTTTAGTCCACTTTAGCTATATTGTGATACGCTGCACTGCTCACAATGCAATGCCGGAAAAATGGCTCTTCTAGCTCAAAAAGCCTATATTTAAATATTGCACAACACTTTAGGCGAAACACCGGTATGTGGCGCAAGCCCCACTGTTGAAGGCGAACGCAAAATCTAGCATTTGCCTTCTCGGGCGTTGCTTCGTGAATGAAGTTTCTTCTCAAGTTAACTATTCAAAATTAATGACGCTTGCTTTCAGCAGAGGTGCTTTAGGATATTTCCAACAAAATATCGACAGTTAGCGGATCAGTGTGATTGTTCTGAGTATCCCTTCGACATTCTTCAGTTCATATTTTTCTACCGCGTCTTTCTAGGAGACATGGCGGTGTTGAAACGTTTGGCCCCTGAACGCGTTATCACTCTTGGCGCACCTCGCTGTGAGCGTAAATTCAGCATGCGCTATCTGGAGCAGCACGAGCACCTTGCTAGCAAGAGGTCTAGGATCAGCATTAAAAAAAAATTGTATGCCGAAGTTTACTGCGTTATCCCTTAAAAATCAGCGACAGCTGACTGGCATTAGCGACCGAGAGGCCTGGAGTTGCAGACAGGTTTTAACTTTTCACAAGCAAGTTTCAGCGTCTCCAGAGTCACTTGCATAGTCGGGTTTGTTCCGCACGCTGTCTAGGTTCCATCGGGTTCTCGCCACGTTTCATGGACTACGAAGCCAGCTTGCACGAAGAAAATCAGTCATATATATTTCCCAGTGTTGAACCCGGCCGCGGTAACCCCGTTTCGATGCGGTACGCAAAAGGCATCCCATTCTGTGCGATGTCAGTGCACATTAAAGATCCCCAGCTGGTCTAAATTACTCCGGAGCGCTCCACTACAGCACCTCTTTCTCTCTTTCCTCTTTCACTCCCAACTTTATCCCTTCTCTCATGGAGAGTTTGAGGCGTTCACCATGAAATAAGAAAGCTACTGCACGTTTCCTTTCCCCAAAAAAACTATTTTCTTCTTCGCAATCTATACCATTTTGTGGGTTTTCCGAAAGGAAAGGCGCATAACTGGCCTACTGGGCCACTGTACACCCCAATCTCGCGTGGAGGTGGCGGTGGTGTCCGCCTAAATAACGCCTAACACGTTACACAGCTGCCTATATACTACCTAAATTGCTCTTACTAAACAGTTTGTACAAAGCTATTACACCTTTCAGTGTAAAACGCTTTGTCTCTTACCTCAGAAATACAGGGTGTTTCACGTAAGACTTTCTGTAATTTTTAAAAATAAGCTATTTGAATTAGATGCGAGCTTTTTCTGGCATAGCATTGCCAGTGGTGTAGTACATCATAATGCAGCTAAGACGTGCTAACTAGCAGGCTTGTTAACCAATATTTAATAGTTAACTTTTAAACTATTACCGTTCGGCTCCTTAATTATTGAGAGGCATGCAGCCCACCGTAAGTAATGTCCATAGCCGTTTTTAGAATTTCGTGAACGCGATTATCCTCGGCGCTGTGGCCCAACAAATTTCGCCTACATCGCGCCAAAATGCATGCTGTTTGAGAAGCTTGCAGGCAAAGCAACCTCTCCAGTGAACCTAACTCGTCGAAATAGCCAAATACGCACATCCCGGAACAAAAACAACCTTCCTAGAGTGCCAAGAAGAACAGCTCGCCGGTATTTGCATCGCGCTTACATTTACGCTACGATATACGGAGTTTAACCTATGAAGTCTGAGCTTTGGAGACAACGTTTTGGAGGGCACAGCATTAAATTGGATCCCCTGTGGTTCTTAACTGGCAGAGACAACACACTACATGGGCGCGTTGTGTTTCGCTTCCATCGAAGCGCGGCCTTCGCGGCCAGAGCAGTGCACAGCCCTAATCACAGAGCCATCCCCACGGGGCACCATTCCATTTACGACAGCTGCATTATCGACGCAGACAAACTTCGCGCTAAGCACAAAATACAGCGTTAAACTATGTCGCTGACTTGGTGCAGCCAGACCTTCTATCAAAGAGACAATTGTGCTCGCCTTTGGAGTTCGGTATCAGACATTATTCAGAAACATTACTGAGTTGACATCTCCGACAATCGTTTCCGCAAGTTGACGTAATCTTTGGAGAAGGACAAAGAAGAAAAATTTCGCTCCATCTGCCAATTTTTTTTATGTTAATCTTATTTCTTAAGTTGCAAAAATCGGGTGTTTTATCGAACAGTTTCACTATTATTTTATAATAATCTTTTCTTAAGGCATCAAGATCGTTTTGGCAAATTAGTAGCTTCAGTGGTGGCAGTGGTTATAAAACAGGCCACACGAGTTGACTCATAACAAGCTAACTGAAACATACCCGGTAATTGTGATCGAAGACATGTTTGAACGGTGAAGAATTTATGAGGGCAGTTTTTTTTCTCCATTGCGGCATTTCACTATAAAAATCAATATAACCGCAGATCTCTCACGTGTAGGCTTGCATTCTACTGCTATGAACTTATTTGCTCGCCTCAAAAGCGTTCCCCTTTATTTTTCTATGCCAGTGTTAACTGCTCGATGCGAGCGATGGACACATTATAAAAAAAAAAGATATTGCTACGTTTCGGGAGAATGGGCCTTCAGTATTTCGATACCAAAACCTTAACTTTTGTAATACTGAAAATTTTATCTATGGATGTTGGACGTATTCTAGAAGTAGATTTTAAATATTTTTTGCGTGCTTTATTCTAATTATAAGTGCTTATAGTTTGCTATTGATAAAATGCATATATTTTTGATAAGAAATTTGAAGACGCAGTTTTAATAAGAACTTAGCCAGTCAGATTTCTGATTCAGCGTTTTAAGACCTACTCTAGCCATGCTAGTTTCCTGCTGTTTTTTGCTATGTATTGTCATTCTGGATATTCTGCATTTTACTGTCAAAGAGCACATTCAGTTAAGGAGTGTCGGGTCTTCTACTTTTTTTTCCTCTCCTTTCACGCTTCCTTGTCCTCTTCACCGTTCGTCATCCGACTTCATGCAGCGTGCAGGCTTTCTGACGAGTGCTGGCTATTTTGTTTCTCGTTTGCTTTTTACACACTTAATCGCGCCCATTTTTATTTTGTTTTCAAGCATGCTAGTCGACATCGGCCACACATTTATATTTCATTTTGGTGTTTCATTCTCGCAATGCCAATCAAATTTTTCTGAAGAAAAACATTTCCACGCGCGACGTAGCGCGTGCATTCCCGAGCCCAGAGCCACGTTCCTGGCACTGCGAGTCCTGCGTTGCTGCCCGTGTTCATTTTCCCGGAGACTACGAGAAGCCCTCGCTAAGGTAAGCCCCAGTTTGCAGTTCCAGGGCCTTCGAAGTGCTCCTCTTCTCTTGGTAGCACTCCACAGGCGGTGCGGTTAAGCGCGTTCTCGAAAAGTAACCGCCGTCCACCAGAGTTAAGATCGACTCCTTTCCTTAGCTACGAGTGCGAGTCAAATTTAGCCCTTATCACTGCGGGCAAAGCGAAGTCAGCAACTCTAATAAGTTTACGATTTGTGTCCCTTAGGAGGACGAGGATTCTTGTGTATTTCCTTTCTTCGCCCAGAGACGGACACTGCTCTCTGACGCGCAGATCAAAATGCACTGCTGCTCTCAGCAGTGCCTGACGTTGAGCGATATTCTCTTGTTCGATTCCTTCTTGCTTCATTATTAGAGACGGCGCGAAAAGTCATATCTCAAAATGGTCGGATGGCTTGGTGCCTAGCATTCGCTATGCACCCTTGCTTGCAGAAACAACATGCCGTGGAGGCTCACAAGACAAAATCCTCGCAGCGGTTTACTAAGCTTAAACTTCCCATTCAACTTCAGTCATATTTACCTCAAAGTTTGCAGCCATTTTATATAGTTTGCTGCAAACTATATAGTTTGCATAGTTTGCAGCCGTTTAAGTCGAAACTCTGCGGTCTCTACAACAAATTTTGGAACCCGTCTTGAAGCGTTGTACAATACGAGCACTGTTGTGGATCACTGCTGGTATAAAACACGTGAAGCCTAGTGTTAATGTTCCGCTAATGGAAGTAAAGAACCAAGATTAGAATGTGGAGTACGAAAAAAATACTTTCTTAGAATGAAATATTTTCTAGCAATTCAGAACCAGGTCAATGTATTTTTTTCTTTGCATATTTTCTACGCCATAAGCTGATATGAAATAAGCCGAAGAAGCTCGCCAGACTTCAAGCGTTAAATCCCTACTGCTCTGAAATCGCACTGACATTCCCCTAGGAATTCGCCTTGGGGCAGTAGAACGAGTGATTACGCCGCCCCTGCTCTTCTGATTCGTCATTGACTTGTCCTTGTATGCTATAGGTGGAGCTTGTCGATACACGCAGCCAGAAAGCGATGATTTTCTGCTAATAAAAAGCAAACACCGACTGGGTTGAAAGCATACTGCTATGTCACCGCACAGGAAAGAACACAAGGTTGTCTAAATTCAGAGGAAGTGCCCTCCACTGCGGCGTCCTTCTCAGCACATGCGTTGCTTCTGTACGTTAAACCCTAAAGTGTAGAAATTGCAAGGCACGATGCATCTTTCACTTGTACGGAATTTGCCGCCCACCAAGCTCTTTTTCACGCAGAACAGTTTTTTTTTCCTATCAGCTCAACAGAACGACCTCCGGCCAGAGATGGCTCGGCATTCCATGTCCCTCCCGTTCATTCCGCAGGTAGAAGGCACCCTGAATGTTTGGGGGATCCTACCTCCTCTTGTCAGCATGAACACGAGTGAACAGCGGAACCGACCCGGACACAGCTCTGAGACCGGCAGCACGAGAAGCAGCCACCTGAAGGCCGCCACCGCTCACGTGATGCGCCCTGGAGATGTGTCGCGGTGTTTCCTACACTCCTCCTCGTCCTTGACACCAGCGAAAGTTACTCTGGTAACGGCCGCCAGGTGAGTCAACAAAGCCACTTCGGCGCAGCCTGGGAGGGAAGCTCCCCACTCTGCACTTTAATTTTAAAGCGCTTTCGAGCGTAAGAATGCCCTCAACTCCAGCATCTTTTTTTTCCTCTGACAGAAAGATTATGGAAGTTCTATTGAGAAAATTTTATTATACGTTCGTTCCATTGTTTCCAATGACTGTATAGGACTACATGAGGGGTAAAAAGGAGAAGGAACATTCGTTAAGCAACAAAAAGCTTAAGTATATAGTCTGAAACCACCACTTTATAGTATTTTTTCTATATTTTGTATATTTTGTACTTTTTTCAGACACCTAAGGCACGTCTGCATACATGAGTAGTCGTTATAAGACCAGAGCAAGCACTACGCATAAAGCAAGCAAAAGACAGTGGGGTACTGGAGAATAAGTACCTAGAGTTTCCTCTAAAGTTGCATATTTCGTTGACATTCCATATAGGATTCCTAACAGCGAAACTAGCTTCTTAGTATCTCGTCTTGACTCGGTCAATATTGAGACAAAGCGCTCTTAAAGCCCACATTTAATGAGATCGTGGACATTTCACTCGTCAGCTACAGTTAACTCGTGCGATCGCGCATTTCACCTTTTAATTCAAAATGCTCCATTCCGGAGCAGGCAAAACGGGCAAGTACGCTTCACAGGTCCGTTGTCTCTATACAGTTTTGCCGGCGGAATGTGCTCCATTACAGGGCGTACTTTTCCGCAGGCCGAAGCCGTCGAATCCTACGGCTCTAAACCGGTTACCATAGCTGTCTCGCACTTGTGTAAAGTTCTCGAGATGATGCTTAGATGTTTGTTGCAGTTCTGTAAAGTATATTGTCATGTTAGTGCATCAATCACGAAAACAAAGCTCTTTCGGCCTTCCATTCTTTATTTCAGTTTTAATAGGAGCGGGACTGCCTTCGCGGCCAGTGTACCGTCTGCTGCTCGCTGTCGATGCACTCCTTCCAGCGCGGAACGCAAGAAGGCACAACCGCTTCGAGCGTTGCTTGGGGCGATCACGGATGCATGCCGACCTTCAACAGGTTCAGCTGCTGAAACAGCTACCGGTACGCCTGCCGACTGCTGCACCCTGTCTCGTACCCGTCGAGTGATGGGGCTCTTTCGCTCCTCTGCTACGAGTGAGTGGACAGCCTGACGAGGGTCTTCACCTTTGTCACTGTTCTCGTCCGCGAAACAGAAAATATCCAAAGGGGGAAAGGTTCTTCTGCAGCGTTAAACAAGCTTTATCAGTGCTTAACTGAACTCCATAGCACGCTTAACTTGCACTGGCCATAAGCCTCATGAAGGAGCGGATGCCATTAGCTGTTGATCAGATTTCAAGATATGCGCCAACCTTTGGACAGCAACTACAGGAAGTGCTTATGGGTGTGTACAGATATTTGCCTCACCGCCGTGCACGAAGCCTTCGAATGATTGAGGCAAAGGGCTGGAAGCCGTATTTTGCCATGAAGTGCCGCTCTACGCTTTCTAAAGGAGCAAGTGACCGCTAATAAGAGCAGGGTAGCTGAATTGTTACGTGACGCACAGATTAGACGAGCCCGTGGTTTTATACAGCAGATCCCCAGTTTTTTTTTCATTCGTGTACACAAAAAAATAGGTGCAATAGAGGCAAGAAAAACGTGTTCCAAGTGGAGCTAGAGTTCTTAAAATGCGTCGGCGCCCTATGCTGAAAGCGTAGGAACCTGCATATCCTCGCTAATTGTGGAGAAAAAGAAGCGCATGACACTACGCTCTAGAGAACAGTCCATTTTTTATTCCTGACCTATTCAAGAGCTTTTACCTTGAGGAGGGTTGTTTTTGACACGTTGTTTTGTCCTATAAATTGTCCCGTCCGGTTTTTCGCAGCCGCTCGATCATTGTATGGAATATCGACAAAGCTGAGATTCCATGAGCATGCACTGCACTTTAAGAAGATTTTCATCAGTTTGTTTGGTAACCGATCGTGCAGCGTTGTAATGGCGTGTTATCCGTTGTAGATTTTATGTCCTAGTCTATGTTCGCTCTCATGAAATGAGGATCCAATAATTGAAAGCGCACGCAATTAATTGGTATTGCTTCACAATCTGTGGGAAGAGATAACGGACCATGATATGCAATGATAGAAACGCGTAGTCCACTGAATAAGTTATACTCTTTAATATTTGCCGGGTTGCAGAATCAATAGTGTTCCGTTATCTTCCACCTGTTGCAGACATGAGTTAGAAGTGCTTTTCTCGCCGCATGATTCTCTATCTACTGCAGAGGTAAAATAATCAAGCTTTCTACAGTGTATTATCCAGCCCCTTAAGCCACGTTCGCATTAGCACGTACAGTCTTTGCCAAAAGTAACCGAGCAACAGGTTCTTGCTTCTCAAACGTATAACGGAGCATTTACAGCAGCCCTAAAGACCGAACGGTGCCATAATGTAAGGACAAGGTCTCACCTTTCTTTACACAGAATCAGAGCTTAAGGGCTGCCATGAGTGCTTCGCTACGCGGCTTATTAACAAACCACCTGTGCTGGGTAACATTTGGCAAAGACTGTACCTTTTAATTTTTTTTGTTCATTCCATGCACTCTCAGAGTCTCTGACCGTCGTGTACCGTTATTGAAATTCATTATCTTTTTTACCTTTTCTTGCGCACATTCGCAGAAGAAATTATGTAAGAGGCGTCCAATAGCAACTTCATTGTACTTAAAGCGCCGTTTTACAGCATTCTAGATGCACGTTTTGTTTCGTTGCGATGCTTGTCAGTTGTTCTGTGTCACCTTTTAGGATCGCATGAGCCGAGTAACATATTCGATCGAATGATGTACCATAAAAACACCTTCTCATTCCGCGCAATTTATGACGCCTGATTAGCAAGGTTCTGTTTCGTTTTATGATTTTATTACTACTGTAACATCAGTAGACACGCCAAACACACGTTGCCAAGTCGCACCTACTACAGCGCGTTCACTAGGTGGGCCTCTAATAAGCTAGTTCCAACTACCTTTCGTGCCCTATGCGTTGCGCGCCCGCCTGACGCGCAGAGGGAAAGGATTCGAACCCCAATTCCGGTTAGCTCTCTTGGAATGGAATGCTTCTACATTCTGACTCCCCTTTAGAGGAACCACCTCGCCACTTCTGGCTTTATTTCGGGAGACGACGAGACTGGGTTTTCGGCAGAACGAGCTCCTTAGGCTATCGTGTAATATTTGCAAGACGGACGCAATGCACTGGGCTGTCGCTGCAGTCCGTGTAGACGCATAACGGAGCATGATATGTAAGGAGATAAACGTGAAATCCTCTTCCAAATCACACTATTTCGCACCTGTCGTGTTGCAAAATTTCCAAATCACACTATTTCGCACCTGTCGTGTTGCACTTAATTATTTGCAGGTTTGAGCCATAAGTAGATTTACGGCTGGCATATTTCGGAATCTATACCATCGATAAAAAAGCTGTCACACCACTTACCTTTTGGGATTTTTTTGTTAATTCAATATAATCTTCGGGTCTCCAATCGCTCTCTACAGTCATGAAATAACGTCATTTTTTATCTTTCCTTCCATAAATTCGCAGAAGCCAATGTGTACACACCGTCCGATGGCACCCTTACTGTAGCTATCACTCCGTTCTACATTAGACCAGATACACTTTCCGGTTCCTGCCGATATTTGTCAGTCGTTCTGTCTCCATTTTTATGATGGGATGTACCCCGCTGCATACTCGCTCGCCGCCGTGCCAGGCTACTGTTTGTTGATTGGGGAAAAATTTTTAGATCTTAGTATTAAATCTTGGAGTCCCTAATTACATACTACTTGCTTCCAAATGCTGCCCAAGAACGACCAGTGAACGCATCAGAGCTGAAGCTTTTTGCTTTTATTAATTATCCGAGAGAGATACGCCCTTATTATAATAAGCTCCAGCCCGTTTATGCAACAGCGTTGCAAATGGGCGCTAAGGTCGTTCCAAGTGGCTGAAATAATTTTTTTATGTCTATTATTTTTCCACTGCTTCGTCAATGAAAGGAGGGTTGCCTCATCGCATTGTTTTTAGGTGCGGAAGTAACGTTGCAGAAAGAGCCAGCAGAAGGCGAGGAATCCAACTAAAACTTCTGCTTATCCCAGGCTATGGGGATCTCTCTTTGTCTCATTTTTCGAAGGTTCATAAGCAGTATAATTTCTACAAAGTAAACGAAGGTGAGATGCTGGGAAACACCGTATAACTTCCTGGGGATGCAGTCTGGTTAAACTCAAAGCAGGGAATTTCTATGTTGCGCATGACATCTATTGCAAGGCGTAAATGTATGCGGAAAGGAACATAGTGTCCACATGCAGACCCTAATAATGAGCGGCCGACCAGCAAGCGCCTGGCAACGCCGTTTTCAACTGACGTAATCACGACAGCCGAGCTGCGGTAACGTTAATTGTGGATCCTAAATATAAATTTAGGAATTAGATAACTAAAAAAGGACACTTTGCTGATACCTTATAAGACTACTGCGCCTCTACTGCTAAAATGTGACATTGTACAGGAAAAGGCATGAGCGTTTTATCTCCCACTGAGTTTACAGTAGCGGGAACTGGTTGGACACAGAAGAAATACTTGTTTCAGGCAGGATAACGCTGTTGTACGTTTCCAATAACGATGATCATTCTCTGGATTGCATATTGTTATAGAACGGTGTGTTAGTATCCGAATAACAAAGGTGAAGGCTGAAAGCGTCCGTTTGAATCGCTTATAGACTCCCGCTGTGCTGCCCTAACTAATTTTTCTATGACAGTGTGTACAAGTACATAGCGCCGGATCCCTACTCGAGACTTTAAAATTACGTCCAAACCAAGGTTTGCGTTCATATGTACAGCGGGGTACGGCACCGAACGCATGTGCTTGACATCAGCGCCTCCGATCATAAAAGCAAAAAGAACATTTAAGAAGCGACAGACAGCGCCGGTGCCTTGAAAACAGTACCTTGAAAAGGAGTACTCTCTAAGCTATACCACTTGGACGTCAGCATTAATTTGAAGATAATATTTTCGCCACTTTATTTAAAAGCGTCATCGAAAAAAATCCGTCGATCCGTCTGTCTGTCCGCCCGTCCGTCCGTCCGTCCGTCCGTCCGAGCAATGTGATACCACTGATCTCTTCAAATGCTCGCTCAAGGCCAAACAAATCGAGATTTCTTTTAATGTGTCACCAGCTCGCAACAATCATCGCCCGAAGCAGTCATTATGGCTTGAGGAACAGCCAGTATACGCGGCCTAGGTTCATTCAGCCTTCAGTTTTATTCTTTCTGTTAGTCTCTGTTAACGTCCGTCTCGCTCTTGTTGCAGCAGGTTTCCACGTTTCTGACCTGCGCCTGGGCTGCTTTCGTCGGCACAATGGCCTGAAAAGCCTTGGGGTCTGTGCAGGGCTGTGGTGTCCAATTAAAACATCGCGGTCGGTCGTCCCGCTTCATCCCGAGTGTCGCGCCTGCGGGGAGGACCACTACCACGCACAGCCAAATATTGGCGCTGAATAGCGCCGCCATATCGCCGCAGCCACTTCCAGCAGTGGACTCACGGCGAAGTACGCATTCAGTGGAGCGGCAGTGTATTTTTTTTTTTGTAACGATGAATAATTTGTGCGCTCCAGTAAGGAGCCGCAAGAATAAAGCTGCGAAACGTTTCCTCTCCATTTTTGGAAATCTGGCGCTTTCTCGAAGCTCGTCGGATTAAGTTCGAAATTTTACATTCCTTGAGTTGGTACTTCAAGGAAACTCACTGTAAAAAGAATTTCACCCTTATGGCTGCATTCCCGTGTCAGAATTGCGCCCTTGAACTCTCCCAAAAGGCTGCCAAGTATTGTTGTCATACCGTACAGTGGGGATGGGATAGTGAGACTTGCACTCTTTCTTTGACCGCTTAGCAACTTAATACGTTTTTATCGCATTAAAGGACGCTGGTAGATTTTCTTTTGCGTGCACTCTTAAAGGGAAGCTGAAGACCGCTAAGAAAAGCCGCAAATGACCTCTCTAAGTCTGAGCCAGAATTGGGACATTCCCAAATATATTTGCTGCCAAGATGTCCGTCGCAGTGTGTTAAAAGCTGTTTTCAGTGGAATCAAATTGATGTTTCCACGATTTTCATGACCGCGATTTTTTTTCTAATATGTTTGAAAAACAGCTCGCTAGAAGAAGCTACCTTCAGGCAACGCCCTCGCGCAGTAAAACGATGTCAGTATGTGCCTCAGGTGCTTATGCCAGGGGAACACAAACAAAAGTGTCCCTGAAATAGGTCATACAGAGCTACTGAGGTGGCAGAGTTAAGCACAAAACATACTGCGGCTGCGCATAATACATACTTGACCACAATATGCACATATTCTTCAGGTTTGTATAGGCTATTTGAGCGAGGCCGCATTTCTATCATTGATCCTTAGGAGTTCAGTTAGAATGGTGGCGCAAATCGAACTGATGGTTGCCCGCGACAAAGCTGCAGCTGTTAACGGAAAGCTCGAATAGTTAACATTTAAGAGCACGCTTGTTGTGTAATCATCGCGGCCAGAGCGATAGAGGCGGCGCGACTATCGAGAGAGTGGCTATAGGATAAGCCGCGCTGCTCGGCTACCGGGCATTCCACTACAAGCTGTGATGGAATAAACAACGTTCGGTTATCCACCCACCTGGCCTTCGTCTGCTGTCCCCGACAAAACACGCCATTTGGCGACGAGAATGGGATTCTGGCCAGTTCTACAGCAAGCCGACATGGCAACGGATGGTTCGGCTGCGGCGGCAGGAGTGACGCAACTCGTCGGTCGACTGGGACACATCGAGCCCTTCGACGAGTCTACGAACGACTGGCCGTCGTACGAGGAACGCTTAACGTTCCTCGACTTGAAAAGCTGTTCAATTGGGGACAGTACGCGTGCACACTTATGCACATTTGCACCCGAAGGAGGTGCAGCACCCTCGCGTCCGTGCGTCAAAAACAGAATGAAATGGTGTCGAAGGAGCGCCTTTGTTAGAGTTGTGCCTTTAAGGATGGAAATTTTCAGTGTTTGGCACGGTGTCTTAATTTGTGCAGTTCGCTGATTGCCAATTTGTTTTACAGATCCGTAGAAAATGAAACAATGGACGACGTCACCTGACATCCTACGTACCGATGTGCGTTTTAATCGTAAAGATTTTCAAAAATTTTCTTACCTCAACCTGGCTCGTTCGCAGTGAAACTGCGCACAGAGCTTGCGTATTATGGTAACTTTTGTATCGTAGCAAGTTTTACAACGGTACTTACTTAGTTGAGCCGTGCATGATGCAAAAGCGTAATCGTCTGCGTCGAGATCGGCGTACCGAAACTCAAAACACCGAGTTTTTGCTGAAGGGCGGCAGTCATAGTGTTTCTTACTATTACCTAGAGGGAAAGGTGGCGAGCCGTCTATGGGAGTTTGCATAGAGGCTCCTCGTGACCACTTCAGCCACCATGGGCGCTCAAAGCATCATGGGGCGGTGAGCTACCGACTGCAGAACTAGAACTTTTGTCCAAAAAATAATGCAAAAATAAAGCTGCTCGATAAATACGAATGTCCTAACATTCAATATCCTGTCTGTAAATTGCAACAAACGAGCAGAAAAGCCTTTAAGTGCAAAGTTTGCCCAAATTAGCGGACGACTCGCTCTCCTATTGGCCAAGTATTGAACATTATAAAAACTAATATTTCGTGCTCAACAGGCACGTTTTTAAAAGTAAATATGTTTTCAAAAAAATTTTAGTTGCTTAAACATTTCAAAAGGTTTTTTAATAGTATTCTGAAAAATTGAAACCTTTTATTGGCGTTGTGTGTCGTTGCGGTTTCACTACTATAGTTTTTACACTCTGCATCCGGGCGAAAGTCGTCTGCGCACCATGGAGGAAGGGAAACTTTCCTTCATGCTTTCCTTCCTCCATGTATGCGCACGCACGAACAGCGTTTTCGGAATGAAACGTCTTAGTAGTGCCACTTCGTGTTCCCGAAAAACTGCGACTGTCTCGCAACAAGTAGCTCACCGCAACATGATGCTTTGAACGTCCATGGTGGCTGAAGTGCAGCGCCGCCAGCTTTCCCTCTACGTAATTGTAAGAAACTCTATGGCGGCAGTAGCGCCATCTCTCTTCTGCAGTGGAAAGCGTCACAAAGCGCCAAGGAGAACGTTGCAAGGAGCGCGGGCCCTTTGAATACACCGTTCCGGCCTTGTCGTCTGTTTCAACCAGGGTGTCGAACCGGAACCGAACCCGAACCCGAAACCGGAACCGAACCCGAATTTTCGCCCGGAACCGGAACTGAAACGAACCCGTATTTTTTTCGCCATCTTGGAACTGAACCCGAACCGGAACGATTCAAAGGAACCATTCCGAACCGGTTCGGGACCCTGTTCAGCCCCACTTTTTTTTACATCCCGGCATACTTCTTGTTTTCGGACAAAATGAGATGATTTAGCGCATAGATTTACCCACCCGCAGCTTTCTGCTTTGGGAAGTGTGAAGATGGTACCCAGTATATGCGACAGCAAACTTACAGGAAGTCTGGTGCCAGGGAAGAAGCCTAATGGACGCTTCTGTAATGTACTACCGCCAATTATAAAGACTTATACGTCAGGTTTATGTCAAATCTTGAGTTATTGCTCCTCCCCTTTTACATATTTGCGTAAATCTTCATTCAAATTGTTAGGCCTGCTCTAACCCAACAAAGTACCATAGACATCAAATTTTTACTTGCGTGCTTTCTTCTTTCAAACGACGCGTTAGACAATGGTGTACATGGAGCACCGCGTGGTATTCACCAACACAGAATAAATAATTTTTATTTGAATTTCTTCTTGACCCTGTTTCGGTTTCACAACATAACGATGGCTGTGACGTGTAGTGGAAATTAGGTCGCACGAGGTGCAATAAAACCGCAATATAACTGCTGATACATAGTTCGTTTTAATTATAGGTCTTGAAGCCGGCTGATTTAAGTGCTATAGTGATTAAAAACAATGTATCAGCGTTTGTATTAGTTTTCCCGTGCCTCACGTGACCTAATATTGAATTCACGTCACAGCCATCATTCGGTTGATGAAACCAAGACAGCATGGGAGAAAAATTTTTTTTCTAAATTATTTAGTGGCAGTGGGCGAATACCACACGGTGATCCATGTATTATAATATCTATGGCATCATATAAAAGGAGAAAACACGCAATAACACTGAGTGTCTATAGTCATTTAATCACCTATTGAGAATGCCTTCCTTTTCTTTGCGTCATTCCCCACAAATAGATGAAATATTAGCGCGAGGAATAAACTAATGTTTTCTCTAATTCATTTTTTTGCCGAGTAGCAGCTGACTGGAACGGTCTTCCCCACGATATCGCTGCCATCACCTGCCCTGGAACATTCATGACTGCATTGAACACCTGTACTTCTTAAAAACCCACCCCTTATGTATACCACCCCGTAAGGGGTCTTTAAGGAAAATAAAGTGATGTGATGTGACAACGTTGTGATGGTGGTTTTTGAGGAAAGGAAATGGCGCAGTAACTGTCCCACTTCTTGATGGACACCTGAACAGCCCCCTAAGAGGGGGAGGAGGGTGGGAGTAAAAAAAGAGAGAGAAAGGGGCGCACTAGGGGAGGGCTCTGGAATAATTTCTACCAGCTGGGGATCCATAAAGGCCAACTTCATAGGTTTTTTTAAATCGACGAGCTTAAAAGGGTCCAATGTGTGAAACTTCCAGGTAAAGTATGCGAAGTCCTTTTGGCCTAGCGTTTCAAACGGTGCCGTAATCACCAATTAAAATTGCGACGGCCTTCAAGCTTTTCCGCAGCGCACAACGCTAAGTGGGGGACGCATGATGACGTCATCGAAGGTATCTGGACATTTCCAACGCATAAACGTATGTTTTGAAGGAAAAAACCAACGCCACCGAAGGCACAGCCCACCGAACGTTGTTCGGCAGCGTCCAACGAGGCACGGCAGGACGTAGGTGACGGCAGCGGTAATTTGAAATCATACCTTCCGTGACGTCACACTGAACTTCCCCGTACTCCTGCGTTGCTTTGAGGAGAAGTTCAAAATTTAATCATCGACTACGTCACTATTTTAAATGGTAGTGCAAAAAACTTAGCATGCTTTACCTACAGCCAATATAGATTTGAATCCTTGAGTATCGCGAAATTCTCAAAAAGTGGCGCAGTTGTCCTTTCACGTGCACTGACATCGCGCAGCACACGATGCCTTTTGCGTTTCGCCTTCATCGAAACGTGGCCCCCGGGGCCGGGTTCGAACCCGGGTACACCGAATAAGTAACCGAGCGCCCTAACCACTGAGCCATCGCAATGGCTAGTGCAACATTTACTTTTGTAGGCGCTCGTTGTCTCAGACAGCAGGTTCTAAATAAAACCCCCCATGATGGGTCTCTAGGGCAATAAAGAAAAAAAAATGGCTCAATGGCCGTGGAGCGCGGCTGCTGATTCCAAAAATACAAAAACCAGCGTGCTCTATTGCACGTCGAAAATCCCCAGCTGGTCTCCGTTAATCTGGAGCCCTCCACTACACCGTCTATCCTATAGCCCCAATGTCTATTCGACACGTTAAACCCGAGATTTTATTACTAGTATTACCAAGAGAAGGATGTATAAATTGTTTCAGCTTCTTTTTTTTTGGAATCAGCATATCCTTGTCTGCGCGCGACGGAAATAAGCTACGAAAGGTTGGTTCTTGGCAACGGTGGAGATGTACTAATAAGCAAGAAATTAAATACCGATTAGACAAAAGGGCAATTTGGTAATACACGTGCTCGCGGGCATGCGATAGTGATTACGCTCAGAAAGATGCTACTGCGATGAAGTGATTTCGTTATGCCGATTCGCTGAAATCGTTCTGCTTCTAAGAAAAAATTGCTGCCAGTCGCCAGCGCTCGGCTCCATCCGTTGTTCTCGCACTGCTCGATCTTGAATTCTCTCTCTGGCGACTTATATCTACTTCTCGCAGTCATACTTCCGGTTCTTAGTGTCTGACACGATAGGCTTATGATTGTTGGCGTTTTTTTCATAGAACGCTTGGGCGACTGATTACGTTGAGTTTTCACAACAATCTGCCTCGGCTATTCGGGTACAGGTGGGTGATGGGTGTTGGGGAGATGGGTGAAAGTTTTTGAAGGTGCATTTTACCAGTGAATGGCGGGGTGTGCGCCTACCGGAGTGTGCATCAAGGATGGACGCTGCACGCATGCACCCCCCCCCCCCCCAACTCGCCCCAACACACACACACACCCACAGCGCGGTTATATTTGGGAAAGCAGGCTATACTGCTAACGCAGTAAAAAGAACAACTAAAAGAGTATGCATACTCTAACCTCTGACTCCGAGTGGGATTCGTACCAAGGCCTGCGCAAGAGAAAACTGTGTTTACAAATGCTTTAGGCTACTCAGCTATCTTCTAAGCTTCTTTTCATGGTTGTTGCATAGAATATTTTGAACCTCTCTGACCCTCCTCATGCCTTACTTGACCGCGTCGAATTCAGCGACCTCGGCGTAAGGCCTTGTGCCACCATAACTCCCTTTCTCCGCCCGCACATGAAAATTCCAGACGGTGCACACGTCAAGAAAGGGGAACCAGTCAGGAAGTTGAACTTGCGCAGCGTATTCCTCCTGCGCTGTTGTGCACTGTTGTCTGAACAGTCACCTCGTAGAACGCGGCGGTTCTGCGTGTTCATTCATCATGCGGGTTTGCCACACGCTAAACAGTGCTATGAAAAAATGAGCGGCGGCGCAACAAGGACACTAACAATTAAGGGACACCACATGCGCATGTGGTGTCCCCTTTCTTGTTAGTGTCCTTGTTGCGCCGCCGTTCATTTCATCATGCACCAACTCGCCCCTCAGGCCATTCTTCTGAAACAGTCCTATGTACACGAAGAGTTCGCACGGAATTCCGGAGTTTTTCATCGCAGACTAAATGTTATAATGAAATGTATGATATCATTGGGTTTTTTAAGAGAATGCTTAAGTATGTCCCAAACGAACGCAGCATCGAGACAAAAGTATTATTTTATTGCTGAAATGGTTTCTCGTTGCTCGCACAGGTAGAAATGCACTGACCATGGCTCAAACGTCAATTGGCGCGAAACGTCAATTGGCGCGAAAAAAAGGACAAGTCCTTCTTGTCGAACCATGTCCTTCTTGCCGAACCATGTATGCTGGCGATATGCTCCCAGGAGTGAAAAGCCTCTTGTTAATTACGCGTCTTTCCATTCCAAGCTTGTGAAATTCGGTAATGTGACAGGATGTATTGGTATGGCCGTTAAAAAATCTTGTATGCATCAAATGTCTGCTAGTCTTGCAGTCCAAGCCCAGAGATGTAGGGAGGCTGGGTACCCTGATTCCGGCCGTACTAGTGGCTGGTGCAGATAAGGTTCTTAGAACACTGAAATGTTCGGGTCAGCCTAAAGAAAATGCTGAGGGGAAGAAAACAGTTGTCATGCCTTATGTGCACGCGTTGTCACATCGTTTTAAAAGGGTAGGGGCGAAGTATGGCGTGAGGGTGGTTTTTTCTGCTCCTAATAAACCGGGTAGGTTAGGAGCAGCAGTTCAGAGAAAGCAGGAAGGTGCCAAACGTAAGTCTGTCTGCAAAGTTAACCATGTGAACAAGTTCGTTAATTGCAAGATGGGGGTAGTTTACCAGATTCCATTATCATGTGGTCGCACTTACATAGGCCAGACAGGCCGATGCATTAATGTTAGGCTTATGGAGCATGCTAATTCGTTGCAAAAAAGAGATACTAACTTGTCAAGTCATTGCAGTGTATGCAAATGCGTGCCGTTCTTTGACGATACAGAATTGTTATTTTTTCATACTGACAAGATTACAAGAGAAGTCGCCGAAGCATTTCATATCACTAGAAAATCAAAAGGTTGCGTTAGCAATACTTCTTTAGCTTTGTCAAAGAAAGAAATGACATTGCTGCACAAAGGGTAGCTTGAAGGCAGGTACAACACGTGTGACCAACGTGGCTTGTTGATTGTATCTCCACTTTGATTTAGTGACTGTGCGCACGTGTGCGCGTTTTTGTATGTATATATTGAAAATTTTTCCTTCCAATAAATTCAGTTGTAAGTTCAGCGCCGTGTTTGTCTACTCCTCTTCTAGTCCTGTCGTTTAGCGCTGTTTATATGTACTTTCGCCATGGAAATCCAACTCGCCCAATCTACCGTTCTTCTACAGTGCGAATTTGTGTCCGCTCAAAAACAAAGCGTTCTCAACTCATCCAAGCGTGTGTTTTTTATCATATTCTTTTTATCAGAAGAAAAGAGGTTGACGTCATCATAATAAGCCAATGTCGTAATTTCTTACTGCACTATAGTGAGAAGCGACGATTAGCTGTGTTTTTGAACTATAGGGGCCCGGGATATATGACGTGAGTCACAAAGTCGATGTCGAGTAGGTGATTTAAATAAAATATGTTTCGTAAGTTCTGGATGTTAGGGAGAGCCAGTGCTCCCACGAGGCTGTCGTTGGGCGGCGGATGGGCAGTGGAGGGATTTTCGCACATTTTCTTACCATGTAGTAAAGGAAGGGGGGGGGGGGATGGCAAGTCGGTTTCGGAGCGGCGGGAAGGCGTCTGTAGGTAGGTGCCGATACTTGACAGTTTAGTTTCTCAGTAAGGCGCAGGAACGTAAAGGGCGCGTGCTGCGTCAATTTTGAGGCCCCGTAAGTACACTGCGTACGAGAAAGTCCAAACTGACTCAAGCTTCAAGGGAGACCTATTACTCGCGCGACGGGGCCTCCCAAACTGCTCAAGCAGAAGGGTCTTGTAGATGCAAAATACACCGGCTTTTCGCCTCACACCTCATAAGGTGGATTATGGCGTATACATAGCCGATTTTCATTAATTTCGACTTCATTTCATTTTGCTGATCTTGCCGTAAATTCGTCTTTTTGCTACGGACAATAAATAAAATGGTGAAAGTGAGAACACCTCGCATTAAACATTTTTTTTCATGCTTAAGTAAAGCAGTAAACACGACAAAAGGAAGACGGGAGACGACACGAGCGCTGACTAACAACTGGTTATCTTATTCCGGGAAAAGTATATAAAGGCGCACGACACAGGAAACAATGCCAAAAAACAGAAGAACAAAGGTTAAAACTTAAAAACCATACTGCGCATGCACTGCACAGTCAAATCATTACGTCTTTTTCAACAAAATTCGAAGGCTATCTTCCACAGTAGACGGCACTCCCCTATCTCCTGGAACTCACACAATTTCCAAGAAAGCCTGACTCCTTAACTACCAAATTGATAGATGGTGAAGCAACACACTCATATACTTCCTTCCTGATCACATAGGCCTCGACCAACTCCCTACAGATGCAAAGAGGGTTACTAAACAGGACACTTCTCTTATCTACTGGAGGAAGCAATCGTTGCACTCGCTGCAATGCAAAGCCGAGTTGTACGACACCGCTACTTTTTTCACCCATAAGTGATGTTCGAACAAATGCTCATTGCTTCCCCACTTAGAAAGGCAAGTCTCCTCTTTAATCAACCTGATCGAATTTGTAGGGAGATGGTAGAGGCCTTTATGATCAGGAAGGAAGCAGATGTGCGTGGTCCTTCACCATCCATCAATTTCGTAGATAAAGAGTCAGGCTTTCTTGGCAACCGTGTGAGGTCCAGGAGATAGGGAAGTGCCGTCTACTACGGAATATAGTCTTTGAATTTCGTTGAAAAAGATGTCATGACTTTACTATGATGCGCATTCGCAGTATAATTTTTTAGTTTTCATCTTTGTTCTTCTGTTTTTAGGATTGTTCACTGTGTTCAGCGCCTTCACTTTTCTGAGAATGCAATAACCAGTTGTTAGTCAGCGTCTGTGTCGTCTCGTCTTCCTTTTGTCCTGTTTATTGCGCTGCTTAAGCGTGAACTACCAACTAGCCCAGTTTTATGTTCTCGTAAACAAATCTTCGCATTTTTTATTTTGCATACCAATGTGCCAGCAAAAAGAAAACCCATCGAAAGGTTGGCTGAAACCCATCTGCGTTCTAATTTTTTTTTGTCCTGAACCCGTTTGAACCCATTTGAACCGGTTCGAGACGGTCCGAACCGGTTCGAACCGGAACGGAATGGTCATCTGGAGCCGAACCCGGAACTGAACCCGAAAGGCGTGAACCAGAACCCGAACCGAACCCGAAAAAATACCGGTTCGACACCCTGGTTTATAGATATTGCGCGATGCGAGCGCCTCGTCGTGGCGAGCGCCTCATTTATCGCAGCACGTCTACTTTTGCCGATCGCCGAGAAGCGGCGCTCGCAACCTTGATGAAAAGTGCGTATGTCGGACCACTCCTTGGCGGCAACGGCCAGGCATGGAAAATATAAGAGGATGTGCTTAAGCACAGCGAACTTACTGCGCACCCAACCAGATTTCCTTGTTTGTTTGCTTTCTTTCTTGTTGCGCTAGCTTGAATTCCTCGATTGGCTTTCAAACCTTATGTCAAGGGAGGATCTTCCCTGCTCAAACCTTATCGCCAGCTTTATCTTTGATAGCTTCGTGTTTTCATATGTGGTATTTCTGACACAATCTTGCCATGCTGTGGAATAACGTCCCATTGCCACCGACTTTTTCTAACGAGCCGTTAAGGTAAGGATCCTGTGAGATGGCTTTTAAATCCTGGCAATACTGCATGAAGAAAAAGTGTTAATTAGCTGTTTGTGGCCTTCAAAGTTTGTATTGTTTCATCGCGTATAATTTTTTACTATTTGGATGGTGTCAGGGACGGGGTTTTAAAAAAAAGTTTTCACCACCACGACCCCCCTGCGTTGGCTGGTTATCATACAGCGATCGCCTGATTTCGTTGGCAGGCCCATACCATATCATATGGTACAGGTCCGCCTTCTCCCCGCAGAATTTGTATCATGAGTGAAATGACTTCGGGTCTATTGCGTGTAGTCTTCGTGGGTTGTTGTAAGCGTTGGTCTGTAGGTTTTGGAGGTGGTGTTCCTCCCCTTTATTTAGTGTCTTAGCCGGCGCAGGATAGACCCGACGGGATAATTCTAAGTGCTGAAGTATGTCGGTGTAAGTTAGTAGTCGGGTAGGAGGTTCCACGGCATCCGTACTGGGTGCCCGGGGGAGAAACGCTGGGGCTGAGGCATGTGCGCTCTCGTTCCGTGGGATGCCCTGATGACCTGGGCATCCCACGTTGTGCCCGAAACGCGGCGCTGGAGCCATAGGCCGTCGGCGTTCGTTGTGTTCATTGGTGTTGGCGTTGACCACGTTTTACACTCGATCTCCTGTAACCGAGAATAGAGTAAGCATGAAATGTTTACGGGCATAACACGAACCGTACGCGGACACGACACGCAGGCCTGACAAGAATGTATATGCAGCGCGTTCGAAACTATCTAAAGTGCGTAGAGGCGAAAGCGTTTTCCGCACCACTTTGCCTATGTGACACTGGTGACGTCACCACTGGATTACATCACACATAATTCGTGATGAAGTAATGACAAATTACTAATTAGTGACTAATTGCTGATCAATTACTAAATACTAATTTACTCCTAATTAATGACGCTTAACCTTCGCCCTTAGGAGTGGAACGCGACAGTGTGTTGTAGCGCTGCCAGGCAGTCCACGGAACGCCACCACCCGTTCGGCGCGATGCCTTGCCCTTTGAACGCGACGGTTTTTGAGGAAAAGAAATTAAGCAGTAATTCTCTGTCATCTCGGTGGACACCCGAATCGCACCGTACAAGGAAGGGAGGAACGCCGTCACCCGTTCGGTGCGATGCCTTGGCCTTTGAACGCAAGGCTTTTTGAGGAAAGGAAATGGCGCAGTAATTCTCTGTCATCTCGGTGGACACCAGAACCACAACGTAAAGGAAGGGAGGCACCAACCGTTCGGCGCGATGACTAGCCCTTTGAACGCAACGCTTTTTGAGGAAAGGAAATGGCGCAATAATTCTCTGTCATCTCGGTGAACACCCGAACTGCACCGTAGAGGAAGGGAGGAACGCCACCGCCCGTTCGGCGCGAGCTACCGGCGCTTGTATGCCGGTCCTGTAGGAGGGCAAGTCTCGTTAAATCTCGTACGATGCCCGGATGCTCTCGTTTCAGTGCCCGGATGAGTGGAATACAGTGCCCGGTTGTTGGCTCTCGGTCTAGGCGTGACGTCACCACACTGCCGACAACGGGAGCTAAAAGCATTTCATGCTTAAAATCACACGCACCAGTCTCAATCCTGTCGACGCCAATCGTTAAAGTTGAGTTGGGAACGTTGCCATGGTTACATGGTACTCTCGTCGGTGTAGTCACTTACTACGACAGAGGGAAGGCTGAGGAGAATCTTAATATGCACTATCTTGCGCTTAGAAGATCGAAATAGACATTGGTTGGGTGATTAAGGTTACGTTTGGAAGGGAAAATCACCTGCCAGAAACGCTGGTGACGAAGGAAAACGTGCCTGGATAACGGTTAGAGCGTCATTCACTTCATTATTAAAACTTCATGGCGTGGAGCCAGGCGCTATAGCATTTGACTACATTTATTCTGTTATGTATGACGAGCCATATAACCTCAAACTGTGCGAATATTAGTGCCGAGGCTGGTGCAGGGCGACGGAATGCATTCGGAAATCGCTAGGACGTCACGCCTTCGATGTCCAGTTAGGTCACAACGGTGCACATTGAGGACCAGCGGTTACCTTGCCTTCACATTGCGTACCCTGCCAAAGCCCATTTCTGCCTCTTTATTACGACCAGGGTAACATTAATCCGCGTTTGCCCCCTCACCTACTCTGCCCTCTTGCGGTCTCTTAAGGTTACATTGATCATTCTTCTTTCAAAAAAGGCCCAGGCTTAGCTTGGTTAAGCCAAGAATGCGTTGCATATTGCGCGGTCTTTTTGCGCGAGGTACTGCTTGGCGGCACTCGATTTTCTCAGCAGCTTTTCCTCCGTGACGTATGGATGGATGGATGGATAGGAGCGCCCCCTTTGAAACGGGGCGGTGGCAACATGCTCAGCCAACTTTTTTTTCTCTTTTCTTTTTCTTTTTCTTTTCTTTTCTTTTTTTTTCTTTTTTCCTTTCTTTTACGTGGTTTGGTGGCTGCCCGGCCGCGCCCAAGGCCTGAAATGAGTGATTGCAATATGCTACGCATAAAAGCTCGCTGCGTTGTCCTTAGCTTAAGCTGAACCTTTTACGTTAGCCACCACGTTTCTTCCCCGTAGGCGAGTACCGGTGAGGTACAGGTGTTATATCCTTTTCTCTTCAGGGATATTGGAAAACTTCCATTCATGGTCGGAGCTGTCGACTATCATGATTATGTGTTTTTGCGGTTATTCAGCGGTCCGATACTACAAATTCTTCCACATAATAAATCCCGAAAACAGAACGCTTGTTTTGTGCCTGACGTTCCCCTCGTTTCTTTTCAAATAGCCTTCATTATGTTAACTGCGAAAGCAACTGTAGTCGCACGTTCCATCCAAGTGGCGAAAGGTTCGATGCCTGCGATTCCACTGAAGCGGAGAATACATATGGGCATGCGCTGTTATTGGAGCAATACCTCCGTGAATTTAAATGCCAATAACACTTCGGAGAAAGTCAGTTCACCTCCTACAATGCGGGTGATGCTGTCTGCTGGCCAGCCAGACCACAATAATTCCAAGCTTTTGATCGGCCGTATCTCCTGTAACAAATAGCAAGATGACGCCTAATTACAGTTCGGAAGAAAAACAATCTTCCTTCAGTGCCAAGAACAACAGCTCGCGGGTATTTGCATCGCTCTTTCATTTACGCTACTGTATATAGCGTTTAACGTATGAGCTCTGAGCTATGGGGGACAGCGTGTTGGAGGGCTCAGCATTAAATTCGATCCCCTGGGGTTCTTAATTGGCAGAGACATCACACACTACACGGGCGCCTTGTGTTTCGCTTCCATCGAAATGCGGCCTTCGCGGCCAGAGCAGTGCAGCGCCCTAATCACAGAGCCATCCCCACGGAGCACCATTCCATTTACGACAGTTGCATTATCGATGCAGACAAACCTCGCGCTAAGCACAAAATTCAGCGCTAAACTAAGTCGCTGAATCGGTGCAGCCAGACCTTCGATCAGAGACAATTGTGCTTGCCTTTGGAGGTCGGTATCAGACGTTATTCAGAAACATTACTTAGGTGACTTCTCCGAAAATCGTTTCCCCAAGGTGACGTAATATTTGGAGGAGAACAAAGAAGAAAAATTTCGCTGTATCTGACAATTCTTTTTATGTTAATCTTATTTTTAAGTTGCAAAAATCGGGTGTTTTAGCGAACAGTTTCACTATTATGTTACATTAATATTTTCTTAAGATATCAAGACTGCTTTGGCAAATTAGTAGCTTGAGTGGTGCCACAGGTTATAAAACAGGCCAAACAAGTTGACTCATAACCCGGCTAACTGAAACACACCCGGCAATTGTGATCGAAGACATTTTTGAACGGTGAAGAATATATGATTGCAGTTTTTTTTTTTCCTGTATTACAACATATCACTATAAAAATCAATATATCCGCAGGTTTCTCCCGTGTAGGCTTGCATTCTTCTGCTATGAACGTTTTTGCTCGCCTCAAAAGCGTTCCCCTTTATTTTTCTATGCCAGTGTTAACTGCTCGATGCGAGCGATGGAGACATTATAAAAAAAAGATGTTGCTACGTTTCGGAAGAATGGACCTTCAGTATTTCTATACCAAAACCTTAACTTTTGCAATATTGAAATTTTTTCTAAGGATGTTCGACGTAATCTAGAAGTAAATTTTAAATATTTTTTTGCGTGCTTTATTGCAATTAAAGTGTTTATAGTTGGCTGTTGCTAAAATACACATATTTTTGATAAGAAATTTGAAGACGCAGTTTTACTAAGAACTTAACCAGTGAGAATCTTGATTCAGCGTTTTAAGACCTACTCTAGCCATCCTAGTTTCCCGCTGTTTTTTGCTATGTATTGTCATTCTGGATATTCTGCATTTCACTGTCAAAGAGCACATTCAGTTAAGGAGTGTCGTGTCTTCTACTTTTTTTTCCTCTCCTTTCACGCTTCCTTGTCCTCTTCACCGTTCGTCATCCCACTTCAAGCAGCGTGCAGGCTTTCTGATAAGTGCTGGCTATTTTGTTTCTCGTTTGCTTTTTACACACTTAATCGCGCCCATTTTTATTTTGTTTTCATGGGTGCTATAGTCGGCAGCAAACACTCATTTATATTTCATTCTGGTGTTTCATTCTTGCGAAGCCAATCAAATTTTTCGGAAGAAGAAAACTTCCACGCGCGACGCAGCGCGTGCATTCCCGGGCCCACAGCCACGTTCCTGGCACTGCGAGTCCTGCGTTGCTGGCTCTGTTCCTTTTCCCTGATACTACGAGGAGCCCGCTCTAAGGTGAGCCCCATTTTTCAGTTGCAGGGCCTTCGAAGTGCTCCTCTTCTCTTGGTAGCACTCCACATGCGGTGCGGCTAAGCGTGCTCTCCAAAAATAGCCTCCATCCACCGGAGTTAAGATCGACTCCCTTCCTTAGCTACGAGTGCGAGTCAAATTTAGCCCTTAACACAGCGGGAAAAGCGAAGTCAGCTACTCTAAGCAGGTGACGATTTGTGTCCCTTAGGAGGACGAGGATTCTTGTGTATTTCCTTTCTTCGCCCAGAGACGGACAGTGCTCTTTGGCGCGCAGATCAAAATGCACTGCTGCTCTAAGCAGTGCGTGACGTTGAGCGATATTCTCTTGTCCGGTTCCTTCTTGCTTCATTATTATAGACGGCGCGAAAACTCATATCTCAAAATGGTCGGATGGCTTCGTGCCTAGCATTCGCTATGCACCCTTCCGTGCAGAAACAACTTGCCGTGGAGGCTGATAAGACAAAAGCCTCCCAGCGGTTTACTACGCTTAAACTTCACATTCATCTTCAGTCACATTTACCGCATAGTTTGCAGCCGTTCTATATCTCCACGATATGCAAATTCGAAACTCTGCGGTCTCTACAACAAATTTTGGAACCCGTCTTGAAGAGTTGTACAATACGATCCGTGTTATGCTTCACTGCTGCTACAAAACAAGTGAAGCCTAGTGATAATGTTCCGCTAAAGTAAGTAAGGAACCAACATTAGAATGTGGAGTACGAACAACATACGTTCTTAGAATGAAATGTTTTCTAGGATTTCAGAACCAGGTCAGTGCATTTTTTTTTCTTTGCCGATTTTCTATGCCATAAGCTAAAATGAAATAAGCCGAAGAAGCCCGCCAAACTTCAAGCGTGTAAATTCTTACTGCACTGAAATCGCATTGACAGGCCCCTTGGAATTCACCTTGGGGCAGTAGAAGGAGCGATCACGCCGCCCCTGCTCTTTTGATCCGTCATTTACTTGTCCTTATATGCTAGAGGTGGAGCATGTCGATACACGCAGCCGGAAAGTGATGATTTTCTGGTAATAACAAGTGAACACCGAGTGGGTTGAAAGCATATTGCTATGACACCGCACAGGAAAGAAGACAAGGTTGCCTAAATTCAGAGCAAGAGCTCTCCACCACGGCGTCCCGCGTAGCAGATGCGTTGCTTCTGTACTTTAAACCCCACAATGTACAAATTGAAAGGCACGATACATCTTTCACTTGCACCGCAGTTGCCGCCCACCAAGCTCTTTTTCACGCAGAACAGTTTTTTCCTATCTGCTCAACAAAACGACTTCCTACTAGAGGTGGTTCGCCGTTCCATGTCCATTCTGTTCAATCCGCAGGTACAAGGCACCCTGAATATTTGGTGGATCGCACCCCTTCTTGTCAGTATGAACACGAGTAAACGGCGGAACCGAGCCGGACACACCTCTGAGACTGGCAGCACGACGAGCAGCCATCGAAAGGTCGCCACCGCTCACGTGATGCGCCCAGGAGAGCTGCCCCGGTGTTTCCTACACTCCTCCTTGACACCAGCGAAAGTTACTCTGGTAACGGTCGCCAGGTGAGTCAACAAAGCCGCTTCGGAGCAGCCTGGGAGGGAAGCTCGCCACTCTGCAGTTTAATTTTAAAGCGCTTTTGAACATAAGAATGCCCTCAACTCCAGCATTTTTCTCTTTGACAGAAATAGCCGTTGGCGAGATCGTCAATCAACCTATTTTGTCGAATACGAAAGATAATGCAAGTTCTATTGACAAAATTTTATTATACGTTCGTTCCATTGTTTCCAATGACCGTATAGGACTACATGAGGGGTAAAAACCAGAAGAAATATTGGTTTAGCAGCTAAAATCTTAAGTATGTAGTCTGAAATCTCCACTTCATAGTATTTTTTGTATATTTTGTAATTTTAATAGACAGCTAAGGCACGTCTGCATACATGAGTAGTCGTTATAAGACTAGAGCAAGCACTATGCATAAAGCATGCAAAAGACAGCGCGGTACTGGAGAATAAGTACCTACAGTTTCCATGATGCATCTTTCGTTGACATTTTATATAGGATTACTAACAGTGAAACTAGCTTCTTAGTCTCTAGCCTTGACTCGGTCAATATTGAGTCGAAGCGCTCTTAAAGCCCACATTTAATAAGATCGTGGACATGTCACTCGTCAGCTACATTTAAGTCGTGCGATCGCGCATTTCACCTTTTAATTCAAAATGCTCCATTCCGGAGCAGGCAAAACGGACACGTACGCTTCTGTCAGGTCCGTTGTCTCTATACAGTTTCGCCGGCGGAATGTGCTCCATTACAGGGCGTACTATTCCCGCAGGCCGAAGCCGTCGAATCCTACGGCTCTACACCGGTTACCATCGCTGTCTCGCACTTGTGTGAAGTTCTCGAGATTATGCTTAGATATTTGTTGCAGTTCTGTAAGATATGATGTCATGTTAGTGCATCAATTACAAAAAACAAAGACCTTTCTGCCTTCCCTTCTTCCTTTCAGCTGGAGGAGGAGCGGAACTACCTTCGCGGTCAGTGTCCCGTCTGCTGCTCGCTGTCGATGCACTCTTTCCAGGGCGGAACGCAAGAAGGCACAGCCACTTCGGGCGTTTCTTCGGGCGATCACGGATGCATGCCGACCTCCAACATGTTCAGCAGCTGAAACAGCTACCGGGACGCCTGCCGACTGCTGCACCCTGTCTCGTACCCGTCGAGTGATGGGGCTCTTTCGCTCCACTGCTACGGGTGAGTGGACAGCGTGGAGAGGGACTGCACCTTTGGCACTGTTCTCGTCCGCGAGACAGAAAATATCCACGGGAAAAGGTTTTTCTGCACCGTTCAATAAGCTTTATCACTGCTTTACTGAACTCTATAGCACGCTTAAGGTGCGCTGGCCATCAGCCTCATCAAGGAGCGGACCCCATTAGCTATTGAACAGATTTCGAAATATGCGCCAACCTTTGGTAACTTCAGGAAGTGCGTGTGGGTGTGTACAGATATTTACCCTTCGAATGACTGAGGCAATGGGCTGGAAGCCGTATTTAGCCATGAAGGGCCGCGCTACCCTATCTAAAGGAGCAAGTAACCGCTAATAAGAGCAGAGTAGCTGTATTGTTATGTGACGCACAGGTTGGACGAGCCTGTGCTTTATTACAGCAAATCCCTAGTTTTTTTTTCTTTCGTGTACACAGAAAATAGGAGGAATAGAGGCAAGTCAAACGTGTTCCAAGTGCAGCTATACAGTTCTTAAAATGCGTCGGCGCCCTCTGCTGAAAGCGTAGGAACCTGCATATTCTCGCTAATTGTGGAGAAAAAGAAGGGCATGACACTACGCTGTAGAGAACAGTCCATTTTTTATTCTTGACCTATTCAAGACCTTTTACCTTGAGGAGGGTTGTTTTTGACACGTTGTTTTGTCCTATAAATTGTCCCGTCCGGTTTTTCGCAGCCGCTCGATGATAGTATGGAATATCGACAAAGCTGAGATTCCATGAGCATGCACTGCACTTTAAGAAGATTTTCATCAGCTTGTTTGGTAACCGGTAGTGCAGCGTTCTAATGGCCTGTTATCTGTTGTAAATTTCATGTCCTAGTTTATGTTCGCTCTCATCAAATGAGGATCCAATAAATGGAAGTGCACGAAATTAATTGGGATTGCGTCGCAATCTGTGTAGACAGATAACGGACCGTGCTATGGAACGAGAGAAACGTGTAGTCCACTAAAAAAGTTATAGTCTTTAATATTTGGCGGGTTCCAGAATCAATAGAGTTCCGTTATCTTCCACCTTTTGCACACATGAGTTAGAAGTCCTTTTCTCACCTCAAGACTATCTACTGCCATGGGGAAATAATCAAACTTTCTACAGTGTATTTTCGTTCCCCTTACACCAAGCTCTCATTAGCACGCACCTTTTAATTTTTTTCCGTCATTCCATGCGCTCTATGAGTCTACGAGCGTCGTATGCCGTTAGTGAAATTCATTTTATTTTTTACCTTTTCTGAGCGAATTCGCAGAAGAGATTATGTAAGAGGCGTCCAGTGGGAACTTCATTGTACTTAAAGCGCCGTTTTACAGCATTCTAGATGCAATTTTTGTTTCGTTGCTATGCTTGTCAGTCGTTCTGTGTCAACTTTTAGGATCGCATGAGGCGAGTAACATATTCGATCGAATGATGTACCATAACAACTCCTTCTCATTCCGCGCAATTCATGACGCCTATTTAGCAAGGTTCTGTTTGGTTTTATGATTTTATTACTACTGTATCATCAGTAGACACGCCAAACACACGTTGCCAAGTCGCACCTACTACAGCGCGTTCACTAGGTGCGGCTCTAATAAGCTAGTTCCAACTACATTTCGTGCCCTATGCGTTGCGCGCCCGCGTGACGCGCAGAGGGAAAGGATTCGAACCCCAATTCCGGTTAGCTTTCTTGGAATGGAATGCCTCTATATTCTAACCCACATTTGAGGAATCACCTCGCCATTTCTGGCTTTATTTTGAGCGACGACGAGACTGCGTTTTTAGCAGAACGAGCTCCTTACGCTATCGTGTAATATTCGCAAGAAGCACGCAATGCACTTGGATGTCGCTGCAGTCTTTGTAGGCGTATAACGGAGCACGATATGTAACGAGATAAACGTGTAGTCCTCTGCCAAATCACACCATTCGCACCTGTCGTGTTGCAAAATCTGAAATGATGCATTATCTTCCAACTTAATTATTTGCACGTTTGAGCCATAAGTCCATTTGCGGCTCGCATATTTCGGAATCTATACCAAAGGTAAAAAAGCTCTCACACCACTTACCTTTTGTGATTTTTTTGTTAATTCAATATAGTCTTCGGGTCTCCAGTCGCTCTCTACAGTAATGAAATAACGTCATTTTTTTATCTTTCCTTCTATAAATTCGTAGAATCCACTGTCTACACACCGTCCGATGACACCCTTACTGTAGTTATCACTCCGTTCTGCAATAGACCGGATACACTTTCCGGTTCCTGCCTATACTTGTCAGTCGTTGTGTCTCCATTTTTATGAGGGGTGTACCGCGCTGCATACTCGGTCGCTGCCGCGCCAGGCTACTGTTTTTTTATTGCAGAAAAACTTTTCGATCTTAGTATTAAACCTTCGAGTCCCTCATTACATATTACATGCTTCTAAATGCTGCGTAAGAACGACCAGTGAACGCATCAGAGCTGAAGCTTTTTGCTTTTATTAATTATCCGAGAGAGATACGCCGTTATTATAATAACCTCCGGTCCATCGTATGCAACAGAGTTGCAAGAGGGCAGTAACGGCGTTTCAAGTGGTTGAAATAATTCTTTCGTATATAATATTTCTCCACTCCTTCCACAATTAAAAAATGGTTGCCTTATCGCATCGTTTTTCCGTGCGGAGACAACTTTTAGGAGAATAGCCAGCAGAAGGCGCAATAATTCCAAAAAAACTTCTACTTATACCAGGCTTTGGTTATCCCTATTTGTCTCATTTTTCGAAGGTTCATAAGCAGTAAAATTTCTACAAAGTAAAAAAGGTGAGAAGCTCGGAAACACCGTAGAACCTGCTGGTGATGCAGTCTGTCTAAACTCTAAAAAGTTAATTTTCTATGTTGTGTACTACATCTATTGCAAGGCGTGAATATGTGCGGAAAGGAACATGGCGTCCATATGCAGACCCTATTATTGAGCGGCCAACGAGAAAGTGCCTGGCAACGCCGTTTTCATTTTACGTAATCACGAGAGCCGAGCTGCGTTAACGTTAATTGTAGATCCTAAATATAAATTTATGAATTAGATAACTAAAAAAGGACACTTCGCTGATACCTTATAAGACTACGGCGCCTCTTGCTGCGAAAATGTGACATTGTACAGGAAAAGGCATGAGCGTTTTATCTCTCACTGAGTTTACAGTAGCGGAAACTGGTTGGGCACAGAAGAAATACTTGTTTCAGGCAGGATAACGCTGTTGTACGTTTCCAATAACGATGATCATTCTCTGGATTGGATATTGTTACAGAACGGTGTCGTAGTATCCGAATAAGAAAGGTGAAGGCTGCAAGCGTCCGTTTGAATCGCTTATAGACTCCCGCTGTGCTGCCCTAACTAATTTTTCTATCACAGTGTGTACAAGTACATAGCGCGAGATCCCTACTCGAGACTTTAAAATTACGGCCAAACCAAGGTTTGCGTTCATATGTACAGCGGGGTACGGCACCAAACGCATGTGCTTGACATCAGCGCCTCCGATCATAAAAGCAAAAAGAACATTTAAGAAGCGACAGACAGCGCCGGTGCCTTGAAAACAGTACCTTGAAAAGGAGTACTCTTTGAGCTATACAACTTGGACGTGAGCATTAAATTGACGATATCATTTTAGCCACCTTATTTCAAAGCGTCATCGAAAAAAATCCATCGATACATCTGTCTGTCCGCCCTTCCGTCCGTCCGTCCGTCCGTCCGTCCAATCACTACCGAGATGTCATGCAGAGAAGCAAACGCCATCCGGGTGGGCTGTATGTGAGATCCGCATGACTAACGCTGCAATGGATGCGTCTCTAACTTGACGCACTACTACAGTAAATCATTGGGCATGGTTCAGTGGCGTTCGCGTTAAATTTAATATCTGTTGGCCTTTATGTTATTCTTTGTTCGCAGCACATAATCCGGCCAAATGCCGCATGTCCAGCAGGGATAGCTCAGGAAGAGGACAGCGTCCAGCTCTCCTTCGTATGCTGCCGAGCCTACAGAAGTGGCCGCCCGGCCGTTCCCCATGCTGCCCCACGGACAAAAGCAGCTACCACCGGCGGCACCATTCATGGCGCGGGCACGTAGTCATAACACCTGAATGGCGGTGGCGCTGCAGCGGAACTGGAACGGACGTGGCCGCACTCATTCCTGGTCTCGCCATTGCTGCTGGACATGGAGGCGTGCAGCCGTACCCTGTGCCTCCTCGAGGGGCAGCACAGGGGAAAAGCACGGGCGTGTGCATTCGGTACGCTCAGCTGGAGCGCCGTGTATGCAGGTGCCATGCCTCCATCGGCAAGCGGACCTCTATTGGTAAGTAGAAATTCAAGCTTTTGTTGGCAGTGGGAATATACGTGAAGAGTTTCCACCCACGGTTTCACTTTACATCCAGCGCTAGTGCTGCAAGGTCAATCATGAAATTATAGAGAAAGGGTAGTGTTATTGGACAAACGCCTTATAATATCGATATAATAGCCAGAATTTATGGATAGTTAAAAAAAACTTATTTCTTCATGCTGGATCATCCTGCGTGGTCTGATGTTTGCACTGAGCGCATACCTAGTGCACGCTATCGAGAGTAATATGGTGGGCTGCCTTCTCTATAACTCTAGCCTTTTCCGCTTTCGTATACCGTCAAAACGAGCAACGTTATACCTCTAATCTCTTCCAATGCTCGCTCAAGGCCAAACAAATCGAGATTTCTTTTAATGTGTCACCTGTTTGCAACACTCATCGCCCGAAGCAGTCATTATGGCTTGAGGAACAGCCAGTACGCGGCCTAGGTTCATTCAGCCTTCAGTTTTATTCCTTCTGCTCGTCACTGTCAACGTCGGTCTCGATCTTGTCGCAGGATTCCACGTTTCTGACCTGCGCCTGGGCTGCTTTCGTCGGCAAAATGCCCTGAAAAGCCTTGGGGTCTGTGCAGGGCTGTGGTGTCCAATTAAAACATCGCGGTCGGTCGTCCCGCTTCATCCCGTGTGTCGCGCCGGCGGAGAGGACCAGTACCACACTCAGCCAAATATTGGCGCTGAATAGCGCCGCCATATCGCCGCAGCCACTTCCAGCAGTGGACTCACGGCGAAGTACGCTTTCAGTGGATCGGCAGTGTAATTTTTTTTTGTAACAATGAATAATTTGTGCGCTCCACTAAGGAGCCCCACGAATAAAGGTGCGAAACGTTTCCTCTCCATTTTTGGAAATCTGGCGCATTCTCGAAGCTCGTCAGATTAAGTTCGAAATTTTGCATTCCTTGAGATGGTACTACAAGGAAACTCACTGTAAAAATAATTTCACCCTTATGGGTCCATTCCGGTGTCTGAATTCCGCCCTTGGAACCCTCCCAAAAGGCTGCCAAGTATGGTTGTCATATCGTACAGTGGGGATGGGTTAGTGAGACTTGCTCCCTTTATTCGACTGCTTAGCAGCTTAATACGTTTTGATCGCATTAAAGGACGCTCGTAGATTTCTTTAGCGTGCACTCTTAAAGGGAAGCTGAAGACCACTAAAAAAAGCCGCAGATGACCTCTTTAAGTCTGAGCCAGAATTAGGACTTTCCTAAATATATTTGTTACCAAGATGTCCGTCGCAGTGTGTTAAAAGCTGTTTTCAGTGGAATCAAATTCATGTTTCCACGATTTTCATGAGCGCGATTTTTTTTCTAATATGTTTGAAAAAAAGAGCTCGCTAAAACAAGCTTACCTTCAGGCAACGCCCTCGCACAGTAAAACCACGTCAGTATGTGCCTCATGTGCTTATGCCAGGGGAACACAAACAAGTAAAATAGTCCCTGAAATAGGTCCTACCGAGCTACTGACGTGAGAGAGTTAAGCACAAAACAGACTGCGGCTGCGCATAATACATACTAAACCACAATATCCACATATTCTTCAGGTTTGTATAGGCTATTTGAGGGAGGCCGCTTTTCTGTCAGTGATCCTTAGGAGTTCAGTTAGAATAATTATGTTAATTAGCACATTACGGTGGCGCAAATCGAACTTATGGTTGCACGCGACAATGCTGCAGCTGTTAAAGGAAAGCTCTAAGAGTTAACATTTAAGAGCACGCTTGTTGTGTAATCATCGCGGCTAGAGCGGTAGCGGCGGCGCGACTATCGCGAGAGCTGGCTATAAGATAAGCCGCGCTGCTCGGCTACCGGGCATTCCACTACAAGCTGTGATGGAATAAACAACATTCGGTTATCCACCCACCTGGCCTTCGTTTACTGTCCCCGAGAAAACATATTTGGCGACGAGGTTGGGATTCTGACCAGTTCTACAGGAAGCCGACATGGCAACGGAATCGTTCGGGAGCGGCGGGAGCAGTGACGCAACTCGTCGGTCGACTGGGACACATCGAGCCCTTCGACGAGTCTACGAACGACTGGCCGTCGTACGAGGAACGCTTAACGTACCTCGAACTGAACAGCTGTTCAACTGGTGACAGTACGCGTACACACTTATGCACATTTGCACCCGTAGGTGCAGCACCCTCGCGTCCGTGCGTCAAAAACAGAATGAAATGGTGTCGAAGGAGCGCCTTTGTTAGAGTTGTGCCTTTAAGGATGCAAACTTGTAGTGTTTGGCACGGTGTGTTAATTTCTTCAGCTCGCTGATCGCCAATTTGTCGCTGATCGCCGCTCATCTGCCTTTTCAAAAATGTGCCTAAAAGATGTCGAGGACTTCGAAAGCATGATTTTCAGCTAATTTATATCAGTAGAGGTATTTCTTGAGATAATGTGCCTGCAATCGTGCGCGCAAATAGAACGCTTTTGACGTTGTTACATAGCTCAGCCGTAACTTCTTCAACAGGCGTAAAGGCTCATTTCCACGCTTTCGAATCCACGAGAAATATTGAACTGGTCCCTTACGGGGTGCAATAGCGTCTTTTGAACTTTCAGGGACGGGGCAGGAACATGTGCTGAAAAATTACTATAGAGGAAATCGCCTTAATTACAAGCGTGTACCACTTGGGTTTCATTTATGCCGTGAATGGAACGTGCGCCACCACTAAGCCATTAAATACCGGCGCAGGCAGTAGAGGGAATGACACCCCGAAGTTCTTTCGCCACAAAAGAAAAGGCTGCCCAGGGATTCAGTAATGTTTTTTAAGTTAGCGGCGCTTTTTACTTTGCAATAGGAGCCCGAAACCACGGCTGCTCGTCGAGCACGCTGGCGCGTGATAGATTTTCAGCCGAATTTAATCGGCCATCCGGAGCGCTTTCTTTATCTGCAAAGGAGTAGACGTCTAAGGAGTCTAGGAACTACACAGTCGTAGCGCATTCAGACCTCAAGATGTGAATCAAAATCCCTCATTGAAACAGTTCTTGCGGTTTCAGGCGAGTCAATGCCAGCCCTTTGCGAATGACGTCATGCTCGGAGCACGACATCGCAGTGCAGGATTCCGGCGAGAGACCAGCACCCGACTTCGCCCCGAGATGCGAGAATAAAAATTAAAGAAATGATAATTTGTAAATTATTATCTTTGTTTTGAGGACTTGCACAAGTCATGGACGTTGCTGCGTCATGGAATTGCTGCGGTCAATGACTACAATGCAGCCATTTGTGATAATGAACAGGTACTAGCTGGACGAGGTATTCAAATGGTGATTCCACGAGCCGAAGTAAAAAGCAGTCGAAATAGCAGATCATCCGGTAATTCCCTCACGCCGTCGCATCGCCAAGCAAGTCCAAATTTTAACTGCTGGAGTTCTTACTGTGGCGCTGATCAGCTGATTGCCTTGGTGTCAGCGTATAGCATAGTGAATTTGGTGCAACAGAAACCATTAGTAATGTCATTGCCTGCATCTCACCTAACCAGTACCCCAGTATCAATGAAATGGATGTAATTTGACTGGCAGAACACTAATATGTCGTCCTGCCTTCGAAGAAGCCTGAAACACTACCACAAAAGAATTGGGACGACAGAACACGAGAGGTAAGAACACGTAACAGAGCCCACTGCAAAATAATTGCACAGAAGGGTTGGAAGCTGGATGAGCTGGACGGTATGTCGCCTCTACGCTTGGGTGCTCGTCTTTCCCGCTTCTTCGACGAAGAATCCTATACAACTGTCCCAGATTTCTACCCTGCCACAATAAAGACCACACTGACGATTTTTCGTTGAGCGGTTCTTTAAAAAATAACGTCTGCATATGGTAGCTTTCAGTAGCTCTGCGCAGCATGCGGAACGCTCTCAGCTGTGAGTTAGCTCACAGCAATATTCATTCTGCTCTTTCTGCAGACACTCAGGTGGTCTTAGAGTATGGAGCTCCTGTTGCTGCCCCTCCAAAATCAGCCGCATCCAGCGTCCACTGTGCGCTTCCAGGATTGGAACCATACCCAAGACTGGCAGTGGCAATGCGATCAGCAGATATCCTCCCGTCACCAGCAGCCACGAGACGCTGACGACTCACTCGGGACTGCAACTCTTCGCCCTGATGACAGCGGCAATGCTTCTGACGACTACCACCTCGTGAGGCAGGAAGCGCTCTGCGCGATGGTTGCGCGGCGAGAGTCCCGCTGCTGTCTTCATAGCGTGGCTGGCATACATGTCGGAACTGGCCGGTAGTTTCCTAAGCGCGCAAAGAGGAGGCACTTCCTGCGCTTATGACACGCCTGCTGAGGGACCTTAATACTCTTGATGAAGTCAGAGAAAGCCTAGTTCACTCGCGGTACGGGCACCTCCGCGACCTGAAAATAAACTTTTCCTGACCGTTACGCCAAGACGCTGAGGCACAACAGTAGAGGGGCATCCCACCAGTGAACTCGGAAATGCATTAGGACGTTCGGTATTAATGTGTGTACTAATGTAACAGCGTATTCTATGCAGCACAGCAGACGCGTGCCCTTTGAGGCGAAGTGCAAAAGGCACACGTGTGCTGTGCAATGTCAGTGCGCGTTAAAGATACCCAGGTGTTCGAAATTATTCCGGAGCCCTTCACTACGGTACCCCTTCCTCTCTTTTCTCTTTCACTCTCACCTGCCTGCCTTCCTTCACGGCACGGTTGAGGTGTCCACATGGAAATGAGAGAGCTATTACGCCATTTCCTTTAATTAAATACGCTGAGCTACTTTACATTATCACAGCGTTATTTCACAGACGTCTCTCGTAACCTGAGTCACTTTGGGACGTTAAACCCCATAAAATCGAACCTAATTTCAGAGAATGCTGTTCGGCGGAAGTCGGAGATATGGCGTCGTACTGTGACATTCCGACTGGAAACACAACTGCCGGCTTGCAGCCAGTGTATGTTGGCGCCGCACCCTATCATTCAGCTTCCACTGCGGCTGTGTCCACGTCCGAATAATTGCAAGCTACAGACAATCCATCTGAACTGTTTTCAAGAAATCTGATTCTAGGAATATTTATTGGAATATAATATCTGAGCTAACACATTAGATCATCGTTTTTTTCACTCAAGCGACCTCACATGGTTCCTGAAGCTAGTGTATGTTCGGCCATGCAAGAAGAGAAATCTCTGCTTCTGGATTGTAGTTCCTAAATTTAATTTCAATCGGCATGAACTAACAATCAAAAATAATTCTTGAGGTGGGTTGAGGACATGTTTTACCGTCCATGAACCATGCCTTCGGTTCTTCTTGCTTTCCTGTGTTACTATCACGCCGGCAGGTAACGGCTGTCACTTACATTCTAAGGATATACCGCCTGGATGATTCAGCAACTTTTTTTTGTTGAAGCGAAAATTCCGTAAACTAGACATGCTTGAACACGTTATACTCGAACGAGCGCTATTCCGTCTCAGTCGTCGGCGCGTGCAGCCTGCTCATGCCACGGCGGATGCTGAGTCGTCGTTCCTGTGCTTCAACAGTCCGCGGTTCTCTGTAGCTCGTTCTAAGTTTATCTAACAGTGCTAAAGACGGTGGTTAACACTCTTGAGCCGGCGTGAGGTGTTGGAATTCCAACTCTTGAGCGGTCCTTACAGGGATCTCCCTGCTTTTTTTTTAAATATCCCTCGTTACGCGCCGGTTAGTTCAGGATTAACAAAATCTTCGTAAACCACTCACGGCTAATTCCTATGAGACCCACTTTCAAAAAAATGTGTTATTTACTTTTCTTCAATGCACTGGTACCATGCCCTGCATTGACCCTTACTCACTAGCCATCTGCTGTTTTGCGAAGAAATCGCCACGACGTTCCTTGAATGCCTTAACAACGCAACATGCTCAAGAAGGACCTATCACTTTAAATCTGCAATCATACCGCTTAACAGTGGTCGTACCAGTTATTTTGGGGGGTCACGTTGGCATTAAAGGTTTGTTATTCATTACTATTTTTTATTTGTTCGTGGCTAAAATACACAGGAAGTATTAATTTCTAAATACGAGGTTTTCCACCAAAAATCTTCGGCAACTTTTAACAATAAGCTTTCTGGGTTAGAGGAGCACAGTCTTCAGCATAGCGTTGTCGGTGGTGTTCCGTGAAAATTCAAGTAACACGTGCTAGCTAGCAAGCTGCTTAACTAATATTGACCAATACAATGCAAGTAACACGTGCTAACTAGCAGGCTGCTTAACTAATATTGAGCAGATAACTTTTCAACTATTATGGTTAGTCCCCTTATTTATTGAAAGGTGAGTAGCCTACCGCAATTTTTATCCATATCACTTTTAAGAATATCGAAAAGACAGTTACTGTCGGCGCTGTAGAACAACAAATTTTGCTATTCCGACGAGATACATGCACTGGAGGGGTTGCTTTGCCTGCAGGGTTCTTGAAAGAGCGTGAATATTGGAGTGATGTATCCGAAATTTGTGCAGCCTCAGCGCCGAGGGTAACTGCGTTTTCTCAGTTCCAAAAAGTGATATGTGTATTACTAACGGTGGGCTACAGGCTTCAATAATAAATGATAATACTAACAGTAATAGTTAAAAAGTTCACTATTCAGTATTAGTCTGCCAGTCAGCTTTTAGTCCACTTTATTGTGTACGCTGCACTGCTCACAATGCAATGCCGGAAAAATGGCTCTTCTAGCTCAAAAAGCCTATATTTAAATATTGCACAACACTTTAGGCAAAACACCGGTATGTGGCGCAAGCCCCACCGTTGAAGGCGAACGCAAAATCTAGCATTTGCCTTCTCGGGCGTTGCTTCGTGAATGAAGTTTCTTCTCAAGTTAACTATTCAAAATTAATGACGCTTGCTTTCAGCAGAGGTGCTTTAGGATATTTCCAACAAAATATCGACAGTTAGCGGATCAGTGTGATTGTTCTGAGTATGCCTTCGACATTCTTCACTTCATATTTTTCTACCGCGTCTTTCTAGGATACATGGCGGTGTTGAAACGTTTCGCCCCTGAACGCGTTATCACTCTTGGCGCACCTCGCTGTGAGCGTAAATTCAGCATGCCCTATCTGGAGCAGCACGAGCACCTTGCTAGCAAGAGGTCTAGGATCAGCATTAAAAAAATATTGTATGCCGAAGTTTACTGCGTTACCCCATAAAAATCAGCGACAGCTGACTGGCATTAGCGACCGAGAGGCCTGGAGTTGCAGACAGGTTTTAACTTTTCACAAGCAAGTTTCAGCGTCTCCAGAGTCACTTGCATAGTCGGGTTTGTTCCGCACGCTGTCTAGGTTCCATCGGGTTCTCGCCACGTTTCATGGACTACGAAGCCAGCTTGCACGAAGAAAATCAGTCATATATATTTCCCAGTGTTGAACCCGGCCGCGCTAATCTCGTTTCGATGCGGTACGCAAAAGGCATCCCATTCTGTGCGATGTCAGTGCACATTAAAGATCCCCAGCTGGTCTGAATTACTCCGGAGCGCTCCACTACAGCACCTCTTTCTCTCTTTCCTCTTTCACTCCCAACTTTATCCCTTCTCTCATGGAGAGGTTGAGGCGTTCACCATGAAATAAGAAAGCTACTGCGCGTTTCCTTTCCCAAAAAAAAACTATTTTCTTCTTCGCAATCTATTCCCTTTTGTTGGTTTTTCGAAAGGAAAGGCGCATAACTGGCCTACTGGGCCACTGTACACCCCAATCTCGCGTGGAGGTGGCGGTGGTGTCCGCCTAAATAACGCCTAACACGTTACACAGCTGCCGATATACTACCTAAATTGCTTGTACTAAACGGTTTGTACAAAGCTATTACACCTTTCAGTGTAAAACGCTTTGTCTCTTACCTCAGAAATATTTCCAGCCCATGTCTGTCCATTTTGAGAGCAGGGAATTTCTTGCTATCTGTTCCAGATGGATAAAATCCAGGTCGTCCGTCGCGCCTTCTCTTCGCCACCAGCGTCCACGTTTCACTGCAACTCGAAACAAGGGGCGAATGTGCTTAGCCAGGAGAACGACACTCACTTATGCAACCTCTACGCCAGTGACTGCAGCAGCAAGATCCCGTGCCATAGAACCGCTCTTCACGAAGAGTGAGCCTGGGACCTGTGCCTCGTGAAGATGCTGTCCCTCTCCTCTTTCGAGTGAGTGAACGGCCACAAATGTGGGCTGAACCTTTTGCACCAGGCTCGTGCCTACAGTACAAAGGGCTCTTTCGGCGAAGGACTTGAAGAATAGATGAGGGCTGTGTACGCATTGCTCCTAGTAATGAAAAGCGTGCCTCCAGAGCGTTGCACGCAGACTTCTCACAAGAGCAGCATGGCCTTCTTTACAAACTTTTTGAAAAGGAAGCTTGCTGCGCACTAGTCATTTACTCTTCAGTTGCCTAAACAAAAATTATGGTGGTTTAGTGTTGCAAGCAAGCAGTTTTGTGCGGAAGCACGTTTTTGTACGCGGACACCACCGCCCCGTACCTGAAAGCGCGATTGAGGTGTCTACTGACCCGGGGAGCCAGTTATGGGCCTTCTCTTTCCTTCAGATCAGCGGAGTGTAGAACGTCCTCAATGCTAACGCCAAGGAACCCATTAAATAACAGAGGCCTATTGCTCCAGTGCCAATTGCTGCGAAAACGTTGACAACGCAAACACCGCGAGCAGCGTACCTCTCTCTGTCAGTACCGCCACTTAGCTGAAAGCGCATTTCAGGCGTCCACTGACCCAGGGCGCAAGTATGCACGTTTACTTCCCTGTCGAGACTTTTGCGCACAGATGAAACTTGATGAAGATGGGCGTGCAGTGCACATCGCGAGCATGCGGCAGTTTAACACGAAGCGTGATCGGCTGCGGCGATAACCGGCTGCGGCGACGCTATTCCGTTCGCACAACTGTGAGTTCGGAACACAGGGGCGGCAGCCTTTTTTTTTCATTTCTGCGCGTGTCTGAGAGCTGGTTCATAAAAACATCGCATTTTCAGGATTGCTAGTGCAGAAGTGCTTTCGCACTTAAAGCGCAGCCGAGAACTGGACGTACATGAAACATCGAGTGAAGGCAAACCATCGAATTGTTCATAAAGAGAAAATGGGCTTCGTTACAGGCACATAATACTGTTGAGCACCCGATACCTGCGCGTCTGTGCTAACGCATTATGTTAGCGCGCCTCTACAGTGCAAATATCTAAAACAAATTCAGTACTGTTACGTAAAATAGAATGCGGCATACAACGCAGGACGTCAACATGTTATAATGAGGAAGCTCCGAGTCCTGAAGGAGCATCATAAGGTTCTCTCGATGTAAAGGTAACTGTTTCTTTGTAGATTATGTATAATAAAAAGAAAAAAAAACGTTTTATAAAGTGCTTTAATAGATCTCCTATGTTCCCTTTTCGCTTCGCATGAAGGTTTATCATGTTGCTTGAGTGCACTTCCTGCCGCGGGAACGTCGTTATGACAGTGCACGGAAACACTGAGTTTTATGAAAGCTGTGGTTCTTAACATGATGCCCAATGGCCAGTGCGAAAAGCTGTCATCGCAAATTGTTATCAATCATCATTGCAATATCAGCACAGTGACAAGTTCGTTTTTATCCCCGTTTTAAAAGCTCGTGTTTTACTTGCATGGTAGCTTCGGTGCCGTTTTAAGCCAATGCCACTATTTCACAGCCAAACGGTAGCACTTTGTAGTTTGTGGCGATAAGTTCTATTCAGATAGAGTTATGTCACGCGTAATAAAAAAATTGCTGACGATTACGTTACTTCCTAATGCGAAATTTGAGCGAAGCACGTCAGCTGTTTCAGGTTTTCGATAGATTCAGGCAAAGAATACGAGCAAGACGTGTGTACCATTACAGACAATTTGTTATTTCTCGCACATATTCCTTCCTCAAGAAACACTCCACTAACAGTTCTTGAATGTCATGAAGGAAGATTTGTGGTCGAAGAAATAGACAAATATATCCTCGACTTGCAGCACCAATGCCAGGTTCTCAAGGGAGAGGTCTGTGCAAGTATTTCTCACGGTTTTCACAGCCCTAGGAGGCGTTAAAAGCGAGATGAACGGGATGCCCTCCCACATGAGTGGTAAGGAATTCCTCTTAGTTTGTCTTCATATATACATTGAAGTCCTCACCCTTCCTGCCACAATTGCAGTTGGCAGTTTATGGTTAATCGCGAAAGTTCGCTCACCGTGATCAGCGCTAACTCATACAGCCCACATCTCTCTTTCATCACCTCACGTACCTAAAAGCGCAGTTCAGGCGTCCACTGACCCATGGAGCCAGTCATGCGCAATTCCTTCCCTTAAAATGATCGGAGTGTAAAACGTTGTCAACGCCAACACCAATGAAAGCAACGAACGCCGAAGGCCTATGGCTTCACCGCAGCGTTTCTGGCACAATGCGATGCGACCGATGCGCGCTGGATGCGTTGTCAATGCCAACGCATCCAGCGCGCATCGGTCACTAGCACCACGTAATTTAAAGAACGATTGAGGTGTCCACTGTTCCAAGAGGGCAATTATGTGCCTTCCCTCTGGTTCAGTAGTCCACCGAGATGTGTAAGACAGATAGTGCGTCTTTCCTTTTCCTGAAAAATCAATTTACCAATTTTGCCCTCTGCTGTCCAAGCTCCCGCTCCTTTGCTTTTGCAGCTTAAAGGGAAACTGCATAGGCTTTAGAAATCAACGAGCTTAAAAGGGTCGAATGTGTGAAGCTTGCAGGTAAAGCATGCGAAGTGTTTTTGGGCTACCCCTTGAAATAGTGAAGTAATCGCCGTCTGCCCAGAGTTGTTTGGCAGCGTCTAACGAGTCAGGGCAGGGTGTGGCTGACGACAGCGGAGATTTGAAATCATACCTTCCGTGGCGTCACGCTGCATTTTCATGCACTCCTCCAGTGCAGTGACGGGAAGCGCGAAATTCAATCTTCGATTACGTCGCTTTTTTAAATGCTAGTGCAAAAACACTTGGCATGCTTTACCTACAGCCTATATAGATTTTAAACCTTGAATATCGCGAAATTCTCAAAAAAGTGCTGCAGTTCCCGTTTAAACCGCGACTAAGGTGTCCACTGCTGGTTACAACGGACAACGGCGACAGCGTCGCCGCGAATCGCAGAAACGGGTGCCAAAGTGCTGCGCTCTAAAAAATATATATATTTTCTGCCCGAAACTGTCTTTATGAATGAACTGGGTGTATAAGAAGCTTCCAGGCCATGCAATCTGGTTTTAAAAAGTTTATCCGAACAATTAAGATGCCTATAAAGCTATGAAGGTTCTCAGAGGTGTGAATGATGTTTCTTTTAGCTCGTAAAGTGAATTGGAGGTTCAGATGGGCCGTAAATATCTCACTACAGGGCTTTTTCGAAACGAGAACTTCAGCCTTGGAAAGTTTATGACGGCTGACCCTTTTTATGACCCTGTATATGACCCTGTTTATGACCCTGTATATGACGGCTTCAGGAGCGCTTGTGATACCCTCGTGTTAACCAAAGTTACTGCCCACACAGATTACGCACTGTATGTATACCTTCTCCGGGTTCGTTGCTAACGTCAAAAATGAAGCCAAATTGACCTCTCTATAAGAGCACTGCTTTGCAGCTTCAGTACGTGGTCATATTTGACTTCTATTAGCGTTCTCAAGGTTTTTTGACCGAACAAAAACTCTCAGACTTGTCGCCCGATTACAGGCGAAAATGCGACAGCAATATTTGTCCAGTCATTCCTTCTTCCACCCCACGCGAGCGCCTGCTTCAAGACAAGAGTGGCCTCTGTGAAGGCAAGACGCACGGACCATTCCCGATTGCGCCTACTCAGCGGCACACCTCGAGAGATAAGGAACCCTGCCATGAATGTGCCTGGGTAGTCGATTATCGATGTGTGCCCGCATGGCCCACATGGCGACGTCGCCTGTATAAGGGGCAGGGTACATTCGCCGTACTGCCGTTCCTCTCCCTTCTTCACAAATTATTTCAGTCGAAGCTGAGGCCAGGATTTGTTGCCTGTGCTTCGCCAAGCTAACTGGAAAATATCCTTTGCAGTGGTGGATCAGCCCGAGAGCCAGGGGAGCAACACCGCGCTCGGATTCGTGGCCTCTGCGCAGGCTGCTGTGGACCGGCCGGGCGCACTCCGGGCTGCTGTCGGGGGTTTGGGAGCTATCGTTGGCGGGGATCTCCCTGGCCCTGGCACGCAGCCGTGCTCCCCACTTGGGAGTGGCGCTGAACCGCGACAAGGAGGAACGCCTGCTTCCTTGTTTGCCACCGGCTCACTGGGCGCATACTGCGTGCAATACGGTCTCCTGCGTCAGCGGAACATCCAGCTCCGGTGAGTGGGCTAATAACCTTTTGTGCAGCGGTGGTTTGCAAGGAGTCATGCGATTACTGTGCTCTAACCTAATTTTTGCCAGTGATGAAAGTCAAAGGAAAACTTTGTCCAGGATGGGTTTGATTCTTCTTGCAATTTACATTTTCTCAATAATTAGTGTGCTGAAACAAAAGGATTTCATAAAAGGACAAATGCCTACATCAAGAAAATTTTACTTCTCGCTTATTGGCTATAGCTATACCGAATGCTCAAATGCAATAGTGGCGGAATACCCGTATTAGTGTGAAACGTATAGTAAATTTTTCGGGCGTTTAATATGCGCTGTGCACCTGGAGGCAGCTCGCGCAGTTTATCTAGTAAGACAAACATGATCTGTATGGAGCATGTCCTTCCGGATGGCGTAGTAGAGAAACATTCCGGATGGCGTAGTAGAGGTACGAGGGCTGACTGCTAGGCTTATAAATAAATTTCGGCATTGCAATTTTTGGCGTCAGGATTTTTCTATTTTTTTTATAAATATAAAACGTGCATTTGTTCCGTCTTGTTTTTACCGTTACTGTTTTAAATGGTGCCAACTGGGCTTGAGCGCGTCACAGTTCTGCGTGGTTAAAATTTCAGGTACCGAAAAAATGTGGTGACCTTTCACTGCTGACACTTCTCTAATTTTAGAACGGCAGCAAGTTAACATGCCCAAGTGAGGGAAAAAGACCTCAGCCATACAACTGACAAAATGAGATGTGCCTTCGCGTAAATAAGGCGTACTTTTGAAATTAACACTTGTGACATCTGCACTTGGTCACAATATATGGAGTGCACAAATTGACAGCAATATTTTGTAAATCTGCGCATTTCAGTTTCCACTGCGGGCAGTGGGAGGCAAGGAAGGCATCGCAGTATGTGCATAGAGGGATGACGTGGAGCATATGCGAATAAAACGACCTACAGCCACTTTATATTGGCTTTATTCATACTACACTCCTAGTTGTATGATTTGATAGCTAATCGCACAAAATTCGATAAATATTGACATCGTTTACTTTAGTTTACTTTAGATTTATACTGTATCGTTTATCCGATTCTCATTCTTGTCTCCGGTGCTTGGCAGCTAGGTTAAGGTAAAAACTTACAAATTTCGAATACGCATAAGCAGCTGTAGCTGTGCACTTCATGTTGTAAATATTTAGCAGTTACCTTGCCATTCGTACCTAGCTATGTGCACGTTTAAAGAACAAATGGACTGCTATTAAAAAACCTAAGCCGCCCTTACACACCCTGGTACCCTTTTGAGGAACAGCACTGCTTCATCTGTACTTCTGAGCTCAGTGGACCCGTTGAAATAAAAGAAGAAATGCTGGATTCTTATCAGGCCATCTTTAGCAGCGTGATGTCTTCAATCGTGCTTTTTTGTGTTGTTCAGGGTACGCGCATGACTGAGGCTCATACGCTTTAATCGTTTGTGCAGCTTGTCGTGTACTTCATCAAGGGAACTAGCGACTTCATCACTTGCAGCCCCGCATCCATGCTTGAGGTCAAGTCGGGAACTCTGGCTGCGGTTTTCTTTCTTCAACTTCCGACTGCCAACGTCAACCTCGCCGGCATCCTCTGGGGTCGTGATGCACAGAAGTACCATGGCTGCCTGCCTTACTATAAGTTCTCGAGCTACCTGCGGTTGGACGTTTTGGTGGAGTTCCGCATAGTTCATGTCGCTGGGTACCTGTCCCCTCTATGTCGTCCTGGTCACCTTGGCCCGGGTGATAAGGTCTTCCACATCTCTGCACAGCGCCAGGGAATATGTCAGGCTCTGCGCTGCTCCCAGCGCTTGAACTGCGTTGACAAGTGGAGAAGCACATGGTGCATGAACATTGCCGTTGGGTACAGCAGCAATGATGCCCTCTGCGTCTCAGTTCGGACACCTGCGGACCCCGACCTCACCATCGAAGGGTAACACCTCGACAGCCACAACGCAGCCCTCATTTCGGCCGCTTTCTGCTGTGCTCAGACATGCAGGTGCGATCAAGAGCCCCTTTAAGCACGATGAGTTCAGCAGACAAAGGGAGGCGTATGCGCGGCAGAAAATACGTTTCTGGAGACCTCCACTGCAATTGCCGATGAGGGCTTGCTGATTGGAATTTGTGACCATCCGCTCTTCACCTGGCACACTATGCTCTTTTGGTGTGGGGAGGCAGGTCATCAGCGCACGCCACCGAGCTTTGCACGTCGCCGGGGTTCGGCGGCCGACACCACAAACTCATGCCTACTCTGCAGAGAATCCTGACCATTATCTCAGATTAACGGAAATTTTTAATCGATTATTTGCGAAAAGTTGTCTTGTATTTTTGTTTTTAGTAGCCATATCTGGGTCCCAGTAAGGAATCCAAAAATAAAGTTTCAAGACATTCCTTCGTTATTCGTATCCTGCCGCATTTTCTGCAAACCCAGTTCGCAGCCATTTCAAAAATTTTACACCAGCGCGTCATTATGATCTTTCTCTGGTTTTAGATTTTGTACCGCCCGTTAACGCTGAGAGATAATCATCACTTTTTTGAGGTAGCGCCTCCCAGTAATTGAAGCAAGTACATGGTGGTGTCTATTTTACTGGCATTTCACTGTGATACTGCCAAGCGGTGACCATTTTGCATAGAAGTCTTCGTCCTCTTAGACCACTCAGTCATAGCGTGTCACTGGCTGACAGTTCACTGCCGTTTATGTACAGTTGGCGAAATTGCCTAGGAGATTTGATACGTGGACACTAATTTGGCATCTAAGGCCAAAGAGTGTCACATATGCAAGGAATGCGACAAAGTTAGGACAGGCTTGCAATAGTGACCGGAGACTAAATCATAAGAGTACTTTCAATCGCTATCTTCATGCCGGCAGAAAACTCGACAGATGCATCAACTCCTTCTCAAACGAGGAGGTTTATTGCTATTCGGAGTGTGCCTGATGCGCATACGGAGGTTATAAGCTATAATCTCCTTCCTCTTTAGAGCCAGTGAGGTAGCCCTCTTCGAGGGCTTCTTTGAGTTGGGAAACGAATGTAGGCTACACGAAAGAACTTAGAAAAAACGTTGCTAGGAAAATATTTTAGATGGTATATGTCGCTCATTTGCGGACACAGATCGGATGGAATATGTGAGGTGAGGAGGACGGAGCTGCCGGTACGCTGCTCAGCTTAGCAAAGCTCGATGGTGACAATCCAGTGGAGAGCACTTGAAAAAGAATTGGCAGCAAACAAAAAAAATGTGGAAAAAAAATTTGCGGTCATGAATTGGGGGTGAGACACGTTCGATGCTGAGAGTGCCGTTAAGAGGTTCATACCCCGAAAATATTACAAAGTTGAAAATATTACAAAGTTGAAGTCTGCTGCCAAGCGCAGGTCGATGTTTCATCATAGGTTCCGCCCCAGAAATAGCCGTAGCTTGTTTGAACAATACTTAGTGAACAAGGCGCCCGTCGACACGCTTGTGTGTGCTTAAACAGAACCGCAACAGTCGTTGTGCAGGCTGGTTACATGTGTTTTGCGGCCGGACAGCTGCAAGTTAGGTACTGTTAGTGACGAACGTGCAGGAATGGAAGCCGTACCTTTAGATCTCTGTCTCGCGAATGATGAAAAATGATTACGTGGTAAATACGGGAAGCAACCCGCTTTTAACACCTTATCTTTTTGTAATTATTGGAACGTCATAAATTGCGAGGCTTTTTCTTCAGTCATGGTAGGAGAGACCCTTGTGGGCTTCTTGAAGCCCCTTTTCGTTGCTGGAGATTTCACGACACCCGGGTATCTATTGTAGTGGACCAGACTTCCCAGCCAGTGTGTAGCAGCGAGTTTGGGCAGATTGGTCAACTGGTACGCGGACCAAGAAGAAAGAATAGTGTGTCAAGAAGCGGCATTGTCTGCTAGTACAATCTAAGCCCGCATTGCCTTTGGTCTAGTTAAAATCTGTGCTCAGTAAGGAACAAAACATGTACGATGGTTAGCTGACTTGTTCATTGCATTGTAGAATTTGCGGAATACTTCCTGTCCATTTTTTTGTTTGTGTGCTTGCGCTGCTTGCTGCTCATGCCGGGGGGGGGGGGGGGTATAGAGAAGGTCACGTGACAGGATCGCAACTGAGTGACGTGCACTGGTGGGCGTTACTGTGAGGGCTCCTGAGCCGAGCGGTTTCGGGAGGTCGCGAGAGAAGGCCGAAATTCATTGAGACGCAGCTTCGAAGATAATCGCGTTTTCAAAATCTTTAAAACTGCTATGGCTGTATCTAGTGGCCAGCAGTAAACCTCTGATTGCAAGAGACACCCAACCGCAATAGCGACGTTAGCTACTAGAATTGTGGAAAACCTGGTCCCCCCCTTCTTGGTCGACGCGGCCGACCATCATCATCGTGCGTCAGGACAGCGCCGGCTGGGCTAGGAGGAAAGTTTACCCTCATGGGGTAAGCTGAAGCAACGACGGGAGCGCCACCTCGAAGGCTACGCAGAGATCCGCGGCGCCGTTTTGGCTCTCTTCGGGATCCGGCCAGAGTCACGAGCGGTTGCATTCGCACGCTGTCGTCACCTTCTGCGGCAGGCGCTCGGATATCTCTCTCCTCACCTCCCCCCGCAAATGCTCGGGGATGGCTTTGCCCCAAAGATTGCGGCGGGCACGGGAAAACCCGGCCGCCATTGTCGGCGCGCGCAAACGTTCGCCGTCGATACCTCCGAAGTATCGTCCCTGCACCAGCCGGTAAATCGGAAACCCTTTTTACGTTAGCCTTCTATTTCCGAGGAACGCCTCGTTGATGTTTTCTAGCTAGCTGGCCTGCTCTATGTATTCGTTGCAAGTGTAATAAATAGCATATGAAAGTTCACGCTTGGTCATCCATCCCTTTGTTCTCTCGAGCACGAACCCCTTCGGGGTTAGCGAGCAGAAACGCTGCATCCGCGGTGTGTTAGGGCGGGGACGGAAGGCTGACCCCCAGTATTTCCACATAATTTACTTAACTAGCTTACTAGTTAAGGGATTCGCCTGTTGTTCACCAACTCCAGCATATTACTTTGGCGCATTGCATTAACAGTGTCACACTGTGAAGAAGCTGGGGTCTATCTACCTGTTTCTCCCTCTGCCTGCCTGCCTGTCTGTATCCTCCGGGAGTGTAGCCCTCACCCTCCTGTAGTCCCATCCACCAGCCTCCTCCGCACTGCACACCATAGCTAGGGGCTGCCCATCTACCCACCACTACCCTCGCGCAGCCTCTGCCCACCTTCACCCTCCATGGAAATCGTGTCGGGTGTGTGAATATTACGCGTGGAGTAAGATCACTCATAAAAGTAAGAGCGTCTATGTAGTAATCGAATATAAACCCAGATGCTTCCACAGAACTGTTGCGTCACTAGTCTGATCGTCGTTTATGTTTTTTTTAACTAGTGGAGGGCCTCGCTAACGCATCTTCCATAATCAGGCGTAGTAGTAGTAGTAGTAGAAAACTTTTATTGAGATCTTTTAAGAGATTCGCGGATTCGAAGCCTCCGTCGTCTTTCGTGGCGCCGGCGACTTGAGGCTTCTCTTCAGCAAGGTTGGGCCCCTAGTCCAGGGCTCCACTGAGTCGCGCTGCATCAGTAGCGGGTGAGCCGGCTCTCCCATTGCTCCGCACTCGGGAATTCGTGTTGGTGGAATGCTTTATTTCGTTCGCACTCGCATGTGATGTGGTATAGTGTGGGTGTGTCGCCGCACCAGGGGCAGTTTGCTCTGTATTGTGTTGGTGACATCTTGTTATAGATGTACAAGTTGGGGAAGGAGTTTGTTTGTAGCCTACGCCAGCCGACTGCTTCCTCCCTCGTGAGGGCTTTGTGTGGTGGTGGGTACTTGAATCTAGTCCCCCTGTATAGTTGTAATGTCTCTGTGTATCCCCCCTCGCATGCTAGTAGCTGAAGCTCCAGAACATCTGACATGCCTGCTCGGTATGTAAGCCCTCGAGCTAGGCTGTCTGCTCTTTCGTTCCCCGCTACGCCTGCGTGGCCTGGGACCCAGATTATGTGTTGTATGGGTGTCTTCTCAGCAGAGGCTGCTGCCCCACTGATTATCCTGAGGGCCATGCCGCTAATTCTGCCCTTCGTATAGTTTTTACACGTGTCTTTCGAGTCTGTTAAGATGTTTAGGGATCGGCCTTTCCTATAGCCTTCTGCTACCGCCAGCGCGACGGCAATTTCCTCGGCCTCCGTTATGCCCACGACCTCCACTGAGGCGCATGTGGCCATGTCTCCTGTGCTATTAACTACCACCGTAGCGGCTAAGCGCTTCCCTGCATGTACGTACATGGAGGCGTCCGTGTAGACTGTGTTCTCTGATCGGCCTAGCCTCCTTTCTATCTGCTCGGCCCTTGCTTTTCGTCTGTCCTCGTGTAGGTTAGGATCCATGTTTTTAGGCAGGGGTCCTACATTAAAGGTCTTTCTAAGGTCGTCCGGTACGTCCGCGTATCTGTCTACCAGTCCGCACGTGTTCCGACCCAACCAGGCGTACTTTCTAGCAGGGCACATTGTGAGTAGCCTGCGTCCGTTTGAATGAGTATATCATGCGAATGATTTATTTGTGCAGCATTAATAATTTGAGAAAACATAACTTCGCTTCACACAAGAAAGTCGAGTCAACCTGCGATAATAAACAGTAATAAACACTGTCCAAAACAACGCGCGCCTAAATATGTTCTTTGCAAATTTTTAGTGCGCTAGCATGTATAGTGGCCATTCCACAAATTTAGCCATAGCGTGTTTCTCTGACTCGCATGTCATAACTAAGTGGGACCAGAAGTGACCAAGAAAGACCAGTGGTAACCAGGTGGCAAACTTGGGAGGTACGCGGTGGTAACACCGTGGTAACCAGCGGTAACCAGTTCCTAACCTGGGGCTGAAAAAAGGCGGTAACCTGGAGTTGTAACCAGGTGGTAACCAAGTGGTGACCGGGGGTTGCCACCCCATAGCAAACTCCTAAGCGTAGCAATCTTTAATGATGGAACAATTCACAAAGACACCACGCTAGCGCACATATTCGCATTTGGTCTAACTGCGCAAATCGTCTCCCATTTTCTGAACCAAAAAACGCCACATCTAAGCAGGATATGCGACTGCCATCATTCTGTGAAAGAGCCACACTTCGGAGCAACGCAACCTTCCCAGCGATGATGTTCTCATCACGTATGCCAGATGCAAAAACCGTCTAGACGGGTCTCTTTCAGCGCACTAGAAAATTGCAGACGCAAGAGTGTTGTGGCTTGAGGGTGTTCACTTAAGAAGATAAATCGTTCAGCAGTCAAGGAACCACATCTCTCTAAGTACGAGGTCAGGAGGAGTACGGGTAATCTGGAACCACTTCAAAGATGTTTTCACGAGCCGTACGATGGTGTAGAATATTGTCTTCATTGAAGAACCCAAATGCAGTTCTGTCGTGTCCGGTCGCTGTGTTGAATGCAGCGAAAGACGCACACGGTACTTTAAGACTTCGTTTATTTAAAGCCGATGAGGGTGCGACCAGCGTCGACCGAGGCAGGAGCCGAACTGGCCGCCCGAAGAAAGGAGGGAGTGGAGAAGCGTCCACGGCAGGGAGTGGCTTCCCAGAACAGGAGGAGGGTGCGGGGGCGCACCGTGGGGCGGCATCCGGCGACAGCGTGCGACGAGGGGCAAGTGTCGTTAGGAGGAGGATTGAGTGGTCGTTAGGAGGAGGATGCGAGTGGTCGTTAGGAGGAGGACGCGGGGGCGCACACACACAAAAGCAATAAGGGGACACAACAAGTTCTTTCTCGACCTCCGTGTCTTACGGAGAAAACTTCGTTCGCATAACGTCCTCATGGGCTTCAACCGTGAATTTTTTTTGTTTTTAATTATGGTAAGGGGATGTAAAACGTTCAATGCGCCTCCAAAATAGCGACTATATTCGGAGCAGACGCTGAAATTCGGAATTTTTAAGGCGGTCAGGAGTTCGTATGCTTGAATTCAAAATTGGGGGAATGAAAATACACGTCCTCTCAATACGGTATTGTCACGTTGTAGTGACGGCAGTCCAGCGGTCAGGAAGACACCAACCAGTCTTGGAAACGAAGCTCTTTATTTGGGCTGACTTGCGCCCACAAAAGAACTGAATCACTCGGCGGCGGCGTAAGCAACAAACGTTCTCGTCGGTCGTCGAACTACGAATGTCCGCTGCTCGCGGCATCGCTCAATTTAAAGGCGGCAAAGGAAACTTCCAGATAACAGGTCAAGATCATCTACGGTAATCTGGAAAAACCTAGATGCAGCCTTTCATGGCTGCGAACAATCGAGATTAGTCTGGTCGCTTCTCGCGCCACGAACAAAAGTGATAACGACCCTTTCCTGCTGCCTTGAGCGTGAACGAACACACACTGCAATGATAAAATGAAAATAAACACGGACAATGAAAACTTACAGTCCTTTAGCGTTCATAATATGGCTTCAGGCGTACGACATGTACGACTTCCGGGCGTGTGCGGCGTCGCTAAGATGCTGTCGTGCCGTCGGGGATGACTTCGTAGTCGAGGTCACCGATGCGACGGAGAACCTTGTACGGGCCAAAGTAGCGTCGCAGCAACTTTTCGCTCAATCCACGGCGGCGAACTGGCGTCCATATCCAAACACGATCACCCGGCTTGTAATGCGTGTCTCGTCGGCGCAGATTGTAGCGTCGGGCGTCGGTGTGCTGCTGGTCTTGAATGCGAAGCCACGCAAGTCTTCGGGCTTCCTCGGCGCGATGAAGGTAGGCGGCGACGTCGAGGTTGTCTTCGTCAGAAACGTGCGGGAGCATTGCGTCGAGTGTTGTCGTGGGCTTCCTGCCGTATACCAGCTGGAATGGGGTAAACCTGGTTGTCTCCTGGACGGCAGTATTGTACGCGAAGATCACGTAGGGCAGTATGGAGTCCCACGTCTTGTGTTCGGCGTCGATGTACATGGAGAGCATGTCTGTGATGGTCTTGTTCAGACGCTCTGTGAGTCCGTTGGTTTGTGGATGATAGGCAGTTGTCCTCCGATGGCTTGTCTGGCTGTAGTTTAAAATGGCTTGCGTCAGCTCCGCTGTAAATACCGTCCCTCTGTCTGTGATGAGCACTTCGGGGGCGCCGTGTCGGAGGAGAATTTGCTCGACAAAAAATTTTGCGACTTCTGTTGCGGTACCATTAGGCAACGCTTTTGCTTCGGCGTATCGGGTCATGTAGTCGGTGGCCACGATGATCCACTTGTTACCTGATGATGAAGTCGGAAAGCGACCGAGGAGGTCCATTCCTATTTGCTGAAAGGGCCTAGTTGCAGGTGGTATGGGGTTGAGGAGTCCGGCTGGTCTAGTCGGAGGCGTTTTGCGTCGCTGACACTCACGGCACGTTTTCACGTAATGGGAAACGTCGGTATCTAGCCGCGGCCAATAGTACTTCTCCTGAATGCGGTGCAACGTGCGAGCAATCCCGAGATGCCCTGCAGTCGGCTCATCATGACATGCCTGCATAATTTCTTGCCTAAGATTCTTGGGCACGACAAGAAGATGTACTGTCCTGTTGGGCGCGAAGTTCTTCTTCAGGAGGACATTATTGTGAAGGACGAAGGACGACAGTTGGCGCTTGAACCCCCGGGGAGGCGATGCGGTCTTGCCTTTCAAATAATCAACTAGGCTTTGCAACTCAGGATCCGAGCGCTGCTGCTGCGCGAAACTGCTGGCGCTTACCGGTCCTAGGAAAGCATCGTCGTCTTCTTCTTCCGGTGCTGCGTCTACGGGGGCTCGCGATAGGCAGTCTGCATCGGAATGTTTGCGGACAGATTTGTAGACTACAGTTATGTCGAATTCTTGAAGACGCAGGCTCCAACGAGCAAGGCGGCCGGAGGGATCTTTCAAATTGGCCAGCCAGCAGAGAGCATGGTGATCGCTCACAACCTTGAATGGTCGTCCGTATAGGTAGGGGCGAAATTTCGACGTGGCCCAAATAATGGCGAGACATTCTTTCTCTGTCGTCGAATAGTTGGCTTCGGCTCTCGACAGTGAACGGCTAGCGTACGCGATAACTTTCTCCTCTCTGTCATTTTTCTGAACGAGGACCGCTCCTAAGCCCACACTGCTTGCATCGGTATGAACTTCGGTTTCGGCGTTTTCATCAAAGTGCCCGAGCACAGGAGGGGACTGTAAGCGGCGCTTCAGCTCGTTGAAAGCTTCCTCTTGCGGCCTTTCCCATTTAAAAGGCACGTCAGCCTTGGTAAGTTGGGTTATAGGTTCAGCGATGCGCGAAAAGTTCTTGACGAATCGCTGGTAATAAGCGCACAATCCAAGGAATCTGCGTATAGCTTTCTTGTCATTAGGCTGTGGAAACTCTGCGATCGCAGCCGTCTTCTGGGGGTCTGGGCGAACTCCATCCTTGCTTACGACGTGACCAAGGAACAGCAGCTCCTCGTAGGCGAAGTGGCACTTCTCTGGTTTCAGTGTCAGGCCTGAAGACTTGATCGTTTCCAGCACTATCCGAAGCCTTCTGAGGTGGTCTTCAAAGTTTGAGGAGAAGACAACAACGTCATCTAAGTAGACGAGGCAATTCTGCCACTTCAAGCCTGCGAGCACCGTATCCATTACTCGCTGGAACGTCGCTGGTGCAGAGCAGAGGCCGAATGGCATCACCTTGAACTCGAAGAGTCCGTCTGGCGTGATGAACGCAGTCTTCTCGCGATCTCTTTCGTCGACTTCAATTTGCCAGTAGCCGCTCTTCAGGTCCATCGATGAGAAGTACTTAGCGTTGCATAGCCGATCCAGTGTGTCGTCGATGCGGGGGAGGGGGTAGACATCCTTCTTCGTAATGCTGTTCAGGCGGCGGTAATCGACGCAGAAGCGAAGGGTGCCGTCTTTCTTTTTCACTAGGACAACTGGTGCTGCCCAGGGGCTCCTTGATGGCTGGATGACGTCGTCACGTAGCATTTCCTCAACTTGCTTGCGAATAGCTTGGCGTTCTAGCGGCGATACGCGGTAGGGGCTCTGTCGCAGTGGTCGGGCGTGTTCGTCTGTGACAATGCGGTGCTTGGCAAGCCGGGTTCTTCGCACATTCGATGCTGATGAGAAGCAATCGCTATACTTTTGAAGAAGACTGCGTATTTGTTCTTGTCTGCTCCGTGGTAATGCCGGGTTGATATCAAACGTTGGTTGATGGCCTTGGTTAGATGATTCTACGGGTTGGTCGGGTAGGGCAAATATGTCTCTGATGTCTGCCAGCTCGTCGAGAAAAGCGATCGTCGTACCTTTGTTTAGATGCCGGTATTCTTCGGTGAAGTTGGTTAGAAGCACCTGGGATTGGCCATTTCGAATTTGGGCGAATCCCCTTGCGACGCCCAGTCCTCGATCAAGGAGTAACTGGGTGTTCCCCTCGACGACGCCTTCGGCAGTTTCGACGTCTCGAGTACCTATGCAGGCGAAGACACTTGATCGGAGCGGCACGCTCAGTACTTCGTCAATGACGCTTAAGGCAACGCGATGAGTCGCTGTCGTCGCTGCAGATATGGCTTTGTCCGTGGAAAGCTTGATCGACTTGGATCGAAGGTCGATGATCGCCCGATGTTCATTCAGGAAGTCCATTCCTAAAATCACGTCTCGCGAGCATTGCTGTAGGATCAGGAAGGTTGTCACGTAGGTTCTCCCATTTACAGTAACTCTCGCGGTGCAGCGTCCTGACGGCGTAATCAGGTTACCACCTGCGCTGCGGATCAGCGGGCCATCCCAAGTTGTTGTTACCTTCCTGAGTCGGACAGCGAGTGGGCCACTCATGACAGAGTAGTCAGCTCCCGTGTCCACCAAGGCAGTAATCGCGTGACCGTCGACCGTAACTTCAAGGTCACTTCTTCGCGTTCTCGTATTGTACGTTGTCTTCGGTGTCCGATCTCGGCTTCGTCGAGTAGTGAGGCTGCGGTGGGCGTACTGCGACGTTACTTCACTGGGCAGCGGTAAAAGCTTCAAGTCTGGCCGCGTCGTCGTCGTCGCCGTCGGTGTCGTCGTCGTCGGTGTCGTCGTCGTCGGTGTCGTCGTCGTCGGTGTCGTCGTCGTCGGTGTCGTCGTCGTCGTCGGTGTTGTCGTCGTAGTTGAGGCATGGTCTTGAGTACTCGTCGATGGAGGATCTTTGTCATTGCGCTTAGAAGCAACCTCACCTCCAGAGGCTGCTTTATTTAGTTTAACCTTCGGGGGCTGGGGGAGCGTCCACGCACGGCGTAACCTCGGCTAGGAGATACAAAGCGCGGGGACGATGGCGACGGGGAACGTGATAGGCGGCTCGGTGATGAGTATTCTTCCCGAAGTAAAAACTCATCGATTTCGGCTGGTCGCTGGCCGGGTCGGGGTCGTGGAGCGTCGTAAGAGAACCCTCGGATGCCCAGTCTTCTGTATGGACAGTGCCGGAGGACCTGACCGGCTTCGCCACAGTGGAAGCATAGTGGGCGGTGCTGGTCGGGAGTTCTCCACTCGTCGCATTTCCTCGGCTGCGCGCGTCGCTCGTAGGAAGGGCGGGTTGGGGCGAGTGGGCGGCGGTCCAACGCAGCTGGCTGAGGGTGATAGGGGCTTGGGTCCCGTCGTCGAGGTGCAGGACGGCGCACAGCTGCGGCGTAAGTCATGGCTGGGGGCTGCATAGGCTGCATGGGTGTCGGCGTCACACCCAAGGCCTGTTGAACCTCGTCCCGGATGACGTCAGTGAGCGATGAAGGTTGCGGCTGCGTTCCCGTTGGCAGCAATCGTTGGAGCTCCTCTCGCACAACTTGACGTATAACCTCCCGTAGGTCATTGCTGTTAGCGGTGTCCAGGCAGCTTGCTGAGAAAACGCGCTGCTGGCGGTCATACTGGCGGGCTCGGGCATCAAGAGTTTTTTCCATCGTGGATGCCTCTTCTACAAATTCCGCGACAGTTTTCGGTGGGTTGCGGACGAGGCCGGCAAAGAGCTGCTCTTTAACTCCTCGCATGAGCAGCTTTACTTTTTCTTCTTCCTTCATGTTTGCGTCGGTACGCCGGAAGAGACGCTTCATTTCCTCAGTGTACACAGCAACGGTCTCGTTTGGGTGTTGTATGCGAGACTGCAGCAGCTGCTGGGCTCTCTCCTTTCGCACGACGTTCGTGAAGGTCTTTAGAAGCTGCTCCTTGAAGGTTTCCCAGTTCGTGAGGTTAGCCTCCTCATTCTCAAACCAGACTTTTGCTGGTCCCTCCAAGGCGAAGAACACGTACCTAAGTTTCGTGGCATCGTCCCAGTTGTTGAAGATAGCCACACGGTCGAACTGCTCCAGCCATTCTTCGGGGTCGGCGCCAGGCGAAGCATCGAAGGTTGGTGGCACCCGGGGCTGCTGAAGAATGATTGGAGTCATCGTCTGGGGCAAGCTCATGGTAGATGTTGCTGCTGGCTTTCGCTTCCGGGTAGGGTCCGGCAGAATCCCGAACTCAGGTTCGTCCCCTTGCAGGCGTCGGCTTGCGCGGTGGACTGGACTCAGGTCCTGCGGTAGATGACTCAAAGGGCTGGCGTCACGACTTGTAGGGGGTGTCCGGAACATGGAAGGCTACCCAGCACCTCCACCAGATGTCACGTTGTAGTGACGGCAGTCCAGCGGTCAGGAAGACACCAACCAGTCTTGGAAACGAAGCTCTTTATTTGGGCTGACTTGCGCCCACAAAAGAACTGAATCACTCGGCGGCGGCGTAAGCAACAAACGTGCTCGTCGGTCGTCGAACTACGAATGTCCGCTACTCGCGGCATCGCTCAATTTAAAGCCGGCAAGGAAACTTCCAGATAACAGGTCAAGATCATCTACGGTAATCTGGAAAAACCTAGATGCAGCCTTTCATGGCTGCGAACAATCGAGATTAGTCTGGTCGCTTCTCGCGCCACGAACAAAAGTGATAACGACCCTTTCCTGCTGCCTTGAGCGTGAACGAACACACACTGCAATGATACGTGGCAGTATTAACACTTCCTTGTATATCATCATCATCACTAGCCAGACTGTGCCCCCTGCAGGGAACACTCTCCAATCAGCTCTCTCCATTGCCAGTTCTATTCAGCGTATTCCCGCAAACTTCATGATCTCATCCGATCACCTAACTTTCTGGCGCCCCCTGCTACGCTTGCCTTCTCTTGGAATCTACTCCGTTACCCTTGAGGGCCAGCGGTCATCTTGCCTTCACAGTACGTACCTTGCCAAAGCCCATTTCTGCCTCTTGATTACGACCAGGGTACCAATAATCCACGTTTTTTCCCTCACACACTCTGCCCCCTTGCGGTCTCTTAAGGTTACATTGATCATTCTTCTTTCCATAGCTCATGCCGTTGTCCTTAACTTAAGCTGAACCTTTTACGTTAGCCACCACGTTTCTTTCCCGTAGGCGAGTACCGGTAAGGTACAGGTGTCATATACTTTTCTTTTCAGGGATATTGGAAAACTTCCATTCAAGATCGGAGGTGTCGACTCTCATGATTATGTGTTTTTGCGGTTATTCAGCGGTCCGATACTGCAAATTTTTCCAGATAATAAATCCCGAAAACAGAAAGCTCGTTTTGTGCCAGACGTTCGCTTCGTTTGTTTTCAAATAGCCTTCGTTCTTTTAACCGCGAAAGCCACTGTAGTCGCACGTTCCATCCAAGTGGCGAAAGGTTCGATGCCTGCGATTCCACTGAAGCGGAGAATACGTATGAGCATGCGCTGCCATTGGAGCAAAACCTCCGTGAATTTATATGCCAATAACACTTCGGAGAAAGTCAGTTCACATCCTACAATGCGGGTGAGGCTGTGTGCTGGCCAGCCAGACCACAATAATTCCAAGCTTTTGATCGGCCGTGTCTCCTATAACAAATCGCAAGATGACACCTACGCACATCCCGGAACAAAAACAACCTTCCTAGAGTGCCAAGAAGAACAGCTCGCCGGTATTTGCATCGCGATTTCATTTACGCTACGATATACGGTGTTTAACCTATGAAGTCTGAGCTTTGGAGACAACGTTTTGGAGGACACAGCATTAAATTGGATCCCCTGTGGTTCTTAACTGGCAGAGACAACACACTACATGGGCGCGTTGTGTTTCGCTTCCATCGAAACGCGGCCTTCGCGGCCAGAGCAGTGCACAGCCCTAATCACAGAGCCATCCCCACGGGGCACCATTCCATTTACGACAGCTGCATTATCGACGCAGACAAACTTCGCGCTAAGCACAAAATACAGCGTTAAACTAAGTCGCTGGCTTGGTGCAGCCAGACCTTCTATCAAAGAGACAATTGTGCTCGCCTTTGGAGTTCGGTATCAGACATTATTCAGAAACATCACTGAGTTGACATCTGCGAAAATCGTTTCCGCAAGTTAACGTAATCTTTGGAGGAGGACAAAGAAGAAAAATTTCGCTCCATCTGCCAATTTTTTTTATGTTAATCTTATTTCTTAAGTTGCAAAAATCGGGTGTTTTATCGAACAGGTTCACTATTATTTTATAATAATCTTTTCTTAAGGCATCAAGATCGTTTTGGCAAATTAGTAGCTTCAGTGGTGCCAGTGGTTATAAAACAGGCCACACGAGTTGACTCATAACAAGTTAACTGAAACATACCCGGTAATTGTGATCGAAGACATGTTTGAACGGTGAAGAATTTATGAGGGCAGTTTTTTTTCTCTATTGCGGCATTTCACTATAAAAATCAATATAACCACAGATCTCTCACGTGTAGGCTTGCATTCTACTGCTATGAACTTTTTTGCTCGCCTCAAAAGCGTTCCCCTTTATTTTTCTATGCCAGTGTTAACTGCTCGATGCGAGTGATGTACACATTATAATAAAAAGATATTGCTACGTTTCGGAAGAATGGACCTTCAGTATTTCGATACCAAAACCTTAACTTTTGTAATACTGAAAATTTTATCTATGGATGTTGGACGTATTCTAGAAGTAGATTTTAAATATTTTTTGCGTGCTTTATTCTAATTATAAGTGCTTATAGTTTGCTATTGATAAAATGCATATATATTTCATAAGAAATTTGAAGACGAAGTTTTAATAAGAACTTAGCCAGTCAGATTTCTGATTCAGCGTTTTAAGACCTACTCTAGCCATGCTAGTTTCCTGCTGTTTTTTGCTATGTATTGTCATTCTGGATATTCTGCATTTTACTGTCAAAGAGCACATTCAGTTAAGGAGTGTCGGGTATTCTACTTTTTTTTTCCTCTCCTTTCACGCTTCCTTGTCCTCTTCACCGTTCGTCATCCGACTTCATGCAGCGTGCAGGCTTTCTGACGAGTGCTGGCTATTTTGTTTCTCGTTTCCTTTTTACACACTTACTCGCACCCATTTTTATTTTGTTTTCAAGCATGCTAGTCGACATCGGCCACACATTTATATTTCATTTTGGTGTTTCATTCTCGCAAAGCCAATCAAATATTTCTGAAGAAGAACATTTCCCGACGCAGCGCGTGCATTCCCGAGCCCAGAGCCACGTTCCTGGCACTGCGAGTCCTGCGTTGCTGCCCGTGTTTATTTTCCCGGAGACTACGAGGAGCCCTCGCTAAGGTAAGCCCCATTTTGCAGTTCCAGGGCCTTCGAAGTGCTCCTCTTCTCTTGGTAGCACTCCACAGGCGGTGCGGCTAAGCGCGTTCTCGAAAAGTAACCTCCGTCCACCCGAGTTAAGATCGACTCCCTTCCTTAGCTACAAGTGCGGGTCAAATATAGCCCTTATCACTGCGGGCAAAGCGAAGTCAGCAACTCTAATAAGTTTACGATTTGTGTCCTTTAGGAGGACGAGGATTCTTGTGTATTTCCTTTCTTCGCCCAGAGACGGACACTGCTCTCTGACGCGCAGATAAAAAAGCACTGCTGCTCTCAGCAGTGCCTGACGTTGAGCGATATTCTCTTGTTCGATTCCTTCTTGCTTCATTATTAGAGACGGCGCGAAAAGTCATATCTCAAAATGGTCGGATGGCTTCGTGCCTAGCATTCGCTATGCACCCTTGCTTGCAGAAACAACATGCCGTGGAGGCTCATAAGACAAAATCCTCGCAGCGGTTTACTAAGCTTAAACTTCCCATTCAACTTCAGTCATAATTACCTCATAGTTTGCAGCCATTTTATATAGTTTGCTGCAAACTATATAGTTTGCATTGTTTGCAGCCGTTTAAGTCGAAACTCTGCGGTCTCTACAACAAATTTTGGAACCCGTCTTGAAGCGTTGTACCATACGAGCACTGTTGTGGATCACTGCTGGTACAAAACACGTGAAGCCTAGTGATAATGTTCCGCTAAAGGAAGTAAAGAACCAAGATTAGAATGTGGAGTACGAAAAAAATACGCTCTTAGAATGAAATATTTTCTAGCAATTCAGAACCAGGTCAATGCATTTTTTTTTCTTTGCATATTTTCTACGCCATAAGCTGATATGAAATAAGCCGACGAAGCTCGCCAGACTTCAAGCTTTAAATCCCTACTGCTCTGAAATCGCACTGACATTCCCCTAGGAATTCGCCTTGGGGCAGTAGAACGAGCGATTACGCCGCCCCTGCTCTTCTGATCCGTCATTGACTTGTCCTTGTATGCTATAGGTGGAGCTTGTCGATACACGCAGCCAGAAAGCGATGATTTTCTGCTAATAAAAAGCGAACACCGACTGGGTTGAAAGCATACTGCTATGTCACCGCACAGGAAAGAACACAAGGTTGTCTAAATTCAGAGGAAGTGCCCTCCACTGCGGCGTCCTTCTCAGCACATGCGTTGCTTCTGTACGTTAAACCCTAAAGAGTAGAAATTGCAAGGCACGATGCATCTTTCACTTGTACGGAATTTGCCGCCCACCAAGCTCTTTTTCACGCAGAACAGTTTTTTTTCCTATCAGCTCAACAGAACGACCTCCGGCCAGAGATGGCTCGGCATTCCATGTCCCTCCCGTTCATTCCGCAGGTACAAGGCACCCTGAATGTTTGGAGGATCCTACCTCCTCTTGTCAGCATGAACACGAGTGAACAGCGGAACCGACCCGGACACAGCTCTGAGACCGGCAGCACGAGAAGCAGCCACCTGAAGGCCGCCACCGCTCACGTGATGCGCCCAGGAGAGGTGCCGCGGTGTTTCCTACACTCCTCCTCTTCCTTGACACCAGCGAAAGTTAGTCTGGTAACGGCCGCCAGGTGAGTTAACAAAGACACTTCGGGGCAGCCCGGGAGGGAAGCTCCCCACTTTGCAACTTTAATTTTAAAGCGCTTTCGAGCGTAAGAATGCCCTCAACTCCAGCATTTTTTTTTCTCTGACAGAAAGATTATGGAAGTTCTATTGAGAAAATTTTATTATACGTTCGTTCCATTGTTTCCAATCACGGTGTAGGACTACATGAGGGGTAAAAAGGAGTAGGAACATTCGTTAAGCAACAAAATGCTTAAGTATATAGTCTGAAACCACCACTTTATAGTATTTTTTCTATATTTTGTATATTTTGTACTTTTTGCAGACACCTAAGGCACGTCTGCACGCATGAGTAGTCGTTATAAGACCAGAGCAAGCACTACGCATAAAGCAAGCAAAAGACAGTGGGGTACTGGAGAATAAGTACCTAGAGTTTCCTCTAAAGTTGCATCTTTCGTTGACATTCCATATAGTATTCCTAACAGCGAAACTAGCTTCTTAGTATCTCGTCTTGACTCGGTCAATATTGAGACAAAGCGCTCTTAAAGCCCACATTTAATGAGATCGTGGACATTTCACTCGTCAGCTACAGTTAAGTCGTGCGATCGCGCATTTCACCTTTTAATTCAAAATGCTCCATTTCGGAGCAGGCAAAACGGGCACGTACGCTTCTGTGAGGTCCGCTGTCTCTATACAGTTTCGCCAGCGGAATGTACTCCATTACAGGGCGTACTTTTCCGCAGGCCGAAGTCGTCGAATCCTACGGCTCTAAACCGGTTACCATAGCTGTCTCGCACTTGTGTAAAGTTCTCGAGATGATGCTTAGATGTTTGTTGCAGTTCTGTAAAGTATATTGTCATGTTAGTGCATCAATCACGAAAACAAAGCTCTTTCGGCCTTCCATTCTTTATTTCAGTTTGAATAGGAGCAGGACTGCCTTCGCGGCCAGTGTACCGTCTGCTGCTCGCTGTAGATGCACTCCTTCCAGCGCGGAACGCAAGAAGGCACAACCGCTTCGAGCGTTGCTTGGGGCGATCACGGATGCATGCCGACCTCCAACAGGTTCAGCAGCTGAAACAGCTACCGGGACGCCTGCCGACTACTGCACCCTGTCTCGTACCCGTCGAGTGATGGGGCTCTTTCGCTCCACTGCTACGAGTGAGTGGTAGCCTGACGAGGGTCTTCACCTTTGTCACTGTTCTCGTCCGCGAAACAGAAAATATCCAAAGGGGGAAAGTTTTTTCTGCAGCGTTAAACAAGCTTTATCAGTGTTTTACTGAACTCCATAGCACGCTTAACTCGCGCTGGCCATAAGCCTCATGAAGGAGCGGATGCCTTTAGCTGTTGATCAGATTTTGAAGATATGCGCCAACCTTTGGACAGCAACTACAGGAAGTGCTTCTGGGTGTGTACAGATATTTGCCTCACCGCCGTGCACGAAGCCTTCGAATGATTGAGCAAAGGGCTGGAAGCCGTATTTTGCCATGAAGTGCCGCTCTACGCTTTCTAAAGGAGCAAGTGACCGCTAATAAGAGCAGGGTAGCTGTATCGTTACGTGACGCACAGATTAGACGAGCCCGTGGTTTTATTACAGCAGATCCCCAGTTTTTTTTTCATTCGTGTACACAAAAAATAGGTGCAATAGAGGCAAGAAAAACGTGTTCCAAGTGCAGCTAGAGTTCTTAAAATGCGTCGGCGCCCTATGCTGAAAGCGTAGGAACCTGCATATCCTCGCTAATTGTGGAGAAAAAGAAGCGCATGACACTACGCTCTAGAGAACAGTCCATTTTTTATTCCTGACCTATTCAAGAGCTTTTACCTTGAGGAGGGTTGTTTTTGACACGTTGTTTTGTCCTATGAATTGTCCCGACCGGTTTTTCGCAGCCGCTCGATCATTGTATGGAATATCGACAAAGCTGAGATTCCATGAGCATGCACTGCACTTTAAGAAGATTTTCATCAGTTTGTTTGGTAACCGATCGTGCAGCGTTGTAATGGCCTGTTATCCGTTGTAGATTTTATGTCCTAGTCTATGTTCGCTCTCGTGAAATGAGGATCCAATAATTGAAAGCGCACGCAATTAATTGGTATTGCTTCACAATCTGTGGAAAGAGATAACGGACCATGATATGCAATGATAGAAACGTGTAGTCCACTGAATAAGTTATACCCTTTAATATTTGCCGGGTTGCAGAATCAATAGTGTTCCGTTATCTTCCACCTGTTGCAGACATGAGTTAGAAGTGCTTTTCTCGCCGCATGATTCTCTATCTACTGCAGAGGTAAAATAATCAATCTTTCTACAGTGTATTATCAAGCCCCTTAAGCCACGTTTGCATTAGCACGTACAGTCTTTGCCAAAAGTAACCGAGCAACAGGTTCTTGCGTCTCAAACGTATAACGGAGCATTTACAGCAGCCCTAAAGACCGAACAGTGCCGTAATGTAAGGACAAGGTCTCACCTTTCTTTACACAGAATCAGAGCTTAAGGGCTGCCATGAGTGCTTCGCTTCGCGGCTTATTAACAAACCACCTGTGCTGGGTAACATTTGGCAAAGACTGTACCTTTTAATTTTTTTTGTTCATTCCATGCACTCTCAGAGTCTCTGACCGTCGTGTACCGTTATTGAAATTCATTTTCTTTTTTACCTTTTCTTGCGCACATTCGCAGAAGAAATTACGTAAGAGGCGTCCAATAGCAACTTCATTTTACTTAAAGCGCCGTTTTACAGCATTCTAGATGCACGTTTTGTTTCGTTGCGATGCTTGTCAGTTGTTCTGTGTCAACTTTTTGGATCGCATGAGCCGAGTAACATATTCGATCGAATGATGTACCATAAAAACACCTTCTCATTCCGCGCAATTTATGACGCCTGATTAGCAAGGTTCTGTTTCGTTTTATGATTTTATTACTACTGTAACATCAGTAGACACGCCAAACACACGTTGCCAAGTCGCACCTACTACAGCGCGTTCACTAGGTGCGGCTCTTATAAGCTAGTTCCAACTACCTTTCGTGCCCTATGCATTGCGCGCCCGCCTGACGCGCAGAGGGAAAGGATTCGAACCCCAATTCCGGTTAGCTTTCTTGGAATGGAATGCTTCTACATTCTGACTCCCCTTTAGAGGAACCACCTCGCCACTCCTGGCTTTGTTTCGAGAGACGACGAGACTGGGTTTTCGGCAGAACGAGCTCCTTACGCTATCGTGTAATATTTGCAAGACGGACGCAATGCACTGGGATGTCGCTGCAGTCCGTGTAGACGGATAACGGAGCATGATATGTAAGGAGATAAACGTGAAATCCTCTTCCAAATCACACTATTTCGCACCTGTCGTGTTGCAAAATCTGAAATGATGCATTTTCTTCCAACTTAATTATTTGCAGATTTGAGCCATCAGTAGATTTACGGCTGGCATATTTCGGAATCTATACCAACGATAAAAAAGCTGTCACACCACTTACCTTTTGGGATTTTTTTGTTAATTCAATATAATCTTCGGGTCTCCAATCGCTCTCTACAGTCATGAAATAACGTCATTTTTTATCTTTCCTTCCATAAATTCGCAGAAGCCAGTGTGTACACACCGTCCGATGGCACCCTTACTGTAGTTATCACTCCGTTCTACATTAGACCAGATACACTTTCCGGTTCCTGGCGATATTTGTCAGTCGTTCTGTCTCCATTTTTATGATGGGATGTACCCCGCTGCATACTCGCTCGCCGCCGCGCCAGGCTACTGTTTGTTTATTGGAGAAAAATTTTTAGATCTTAGTATTAAATCTTGGAGTCCCTAATTACATACTACATGCTTCCAAATGCTGCCCAAGAACGACCAGTGAACGCATCTGAGCTGAAGCTTTTTGCTTTTATTAATTATCCGAGAGAGATACGCCCTTATTATAATAAGCTCCAGTCCGTTTATGCAACAGCGTTGCAAATGGGCACTAAGGTCGTTCCAAGTGGTTGAAATAATTTTTTTATGTCTATTATTTTTTCCACTGCTTCGTCAATGAAAAGAGGGTTGCCTCATCGCATCGTTTTTAGGTGCGGAAGTAACGTTGCAGAAAGAGCCAGCAGAAGGCGAGGAATCCAACTAAAGCTTCTGCTTATCCCAGGCTATGGGGATCCCTCTTTGTCTCCTTTTTCGAAGGTTCATAAGCAGTATAATTTCTACAAAGTAAACGAAGGTGAGATGCTCGGAAACACCGTATAACTTCCTGGGGATGCAGTCTGGTTAAACTCCAAGCAGGGAATTTCTATGTTGCGCGTGACATCTATTGCAAGGCGTAAATGTATGCGGAAAGGAACATAGTGTCCATATGCAGACCCTAATAATGAGCGGCCGACAAGCAAGCGCCTGGCAACGCCGTTTTCAACTGACGTAATCACGACAGCCGAGCTGCGGTAACGTTAATTGTGGATCCTAAATATAAATTTATGAATTAGATCACTAAAAAAGGACACTTTGCTGATACCTTATAAGACTACTGCGCCTCTTACTGCGAAAATGTGACATTATACAGGAAAAGGCATGAGCGTTTTATCTCCCACTGAGTTTACAGTAGCGGGAACTGGTTGGACACAGAAGAAATACTTGTTTCAGGAAGGATAACGCTGTTGTACGTTTCCAATAACGATGATCATTCTCTGGATTGCATATTGTTATAGAACGGTGTGTTAGTATCCGAATAACAAAGGTGAAAGCTGAAAGCGTCATTTTAAATCGCTTATAGACTCCCGGTGTGCTGCCCTAACCAATTTTTCTTTTACAGTGTGTACAAATACATAGCGCGGGATCGCTACTCGGGACTTTAAAATTACGTCAGAAGCAAGGCTTGCTTTCATATGAATAGCGGGGTACGTCAGCGAAGGCATGTTCTTGACATCAGCGCCTCCGATCATAAAAGCAAAAAGAACATTTAAGAAGCGACAGACAGCGCCGGTGCCTTGAAAACACTACCTTGATAAGGAGTACTCTCTAAGCTATACCACTTGGACGTGAGCATTAATTTGACGATAATATTTTCGCCACTTTATTTAAAAGCGTCATCGAAAAAAATCCATCGATCCGTCTGTCTGTCTGTCCGCCCGTCCGTCCGTCCGTTCGAGCAATGTGATACCACTGATCTCTTCAAATGCTCGCTCAAGGCCAAACAAATCGAGATTTCTTTCAATGTGTCACCAGCTCGCAACACTCATCGCCCGAAGCAGTCATTATGGCTTGAGGAACAGCCAGTATACGCGGCCTAGGTTCATTCAGCCTTCAGTTTTATTCCTTCTGTTAGTCTCTGTTAACGTCCGTCTCGCTCTTGTTGCAGCAGGTTTCCACGTTTCTGACCTGCGCCTGGGCTGCTTTCGTCCTCACAATGACCTGAAAAGCCTTGGGGTCTGTGCAGGGCTGTGGTGTCCAATTAAAACATCGCGGTCGGTCGTCCCACTTCATCCCGAGTGTCGCGCCTGCGGGGAGGACCACTACCACGCACAGCCAAATATTGGCGCTGAATAGCGCCGCCATATCGCTGCAGCCAGTCCCAACAGTGGACTCACGCCGCAGTACGCATTCAGTGGAGCGGCAGTGTATTTTTTTTTTTGTAACGATGAATAATTTGTGCGCTGCACTAAGGAGCCCCAAGAATAAAGCTGCGAAACGTTTCCTCTCCATTTTTGGAAATCTGGCGCATTCTCGAAGCTCGTCAGATTAAGTTCGAAATTTTACATTCCTTGAGTTGGTACTTCAAGGAAACTCACTGTAAAAATAATTTCACCCTTATGGCTGCATTCCCGTGTCAGAATTGCGCCCTTGAACTCTCCCAAACGGCTGCCAAGTATTGTTGTCATACCGTACAGTGGGGATGGGATAGTGAGACTTGCGGTCTTTTTTTGACCGCTTAGCAACTTAACACGTTTTGATCGCATTAAAGGACGCTGGTAGATTTTCTTTTGCGTGCACTCTTAAAGGGAAGCTGAAGACCGCCAAGAAAAGCCGCAAATGACCTCTCTAAGTCTGAGCCAGAATTGGGACATTCCCAAATATATTTGTTACCAAGATGTCCGTCGCAGTGTGTTAAAAGCTGTTTTGAGTGGAATGAAATTGATGTTTCCACGATTTTCATGACCGCGATTTTTTTTCTAATATTTTTGAAAAAAAGAGCTCGCTAGAAGAAGCTTACCTTCAGGCAACGCCCTCGCGCAGTAAAACGATGTCAGTATGTGCCTCAGGTGCTTATGCCAGGGGAACACAAACAAAAGTGTCCCTGAAATAGGTCATACAGAGCTACTGAGGTGGCAGAGTTAAGCACAAAACATACTGCGGCTGCGCATAATGCATACTAAACCACAATATGCACATATTCTTCAGGTTTGTATAGGCTATTTGAGCGAGGCCGCATTTCTATCGTTGATCCTTAGGAGTTCAGTTAGAATGGTGGCGCAAATCGAACTGATGGTTGCCCGCGACAATGCTGCAGCTGTTAACGGAAACCTCGAATAGTTAACATTTAAGAGAACGCTTGTTGTGTAATCATCGCGGCTAGAGTGATAGAGGCGGCGCGACTATCGAGAGAGTGGCTATAGGATAAGCCGCGCTGCTCGGCTACCGGGCATTCCACTACAAGCTGTGATGGAATAAACAACGTTCGGTTATCCACCCACCTGGCCTTCGTCTGCTGTCCCCGACAAAACACGCCATTTGGCGACGAGAATGGGATTCTGACCAGTTCTACAGCAAGCCGACATGGCAACGGATGGTTCGGCAGCGGCGGCAGGAGTGACGCAACTCGTCGGTCGACTGGGACACATCGAGCCCTTCGACGAGTCTACGAACGACTGGCCGTCGTACGAGGAACGCTTAACGTTCCTCGACTTGAAAAGCTGTTCAATTGGGGACAGTACGCGTACACACTTATGCACATTTGCACCCGAAGGAGGTGCAGCACCCTCGCGTCCGTGCGTCAAAAACAGAATGAAATGGTGTCGAAGGAGCGCCTTTGTTAGAGTTGTGCCTTTAAGGATGGAAATTTTCAGTGTTTGGCACGGTGTCTTAATTTGTGCAGTTCGCTGATTGCCAATTTGTTTTACAGATCCGTAGAAAATGAAACAATGGACGACGTCACCTGGCATCCTACGTACCGATGTGCGTTTTAATCGTAAAGATTTTCAAAAATTTTCTTACCTCAACCTGGCTCGTTCGCAGTAAAACTGCGCACAGAGCTTGCGTATTATGGTAACTTTTGTATCGTAGCAAGTTTTACAACGGTACTTACTTAGTTGAGCCGTGCATGATGCAAAAGCGTAATCGTCTGCGTCGAGATCGGCGTACCGAAACTAAAAACACCGAGTTTTTGCTGAAGGGCGGCAGTCACAGTGTTTCTTACTATTACCTAGAGGGAAAGCTGGCGAGCCGTCTATGGGAGTTTGCATAGAAGCTCCTCGTGACCACTTCAGCCACCATGGGCACTCAAAGCATCATGGGGCGGTGAGCTACCGACTGCAGAACTACAACTTTTGTCCAAAAAATAATGCAAAAATAAAGCTGTTCGATAAACACGAATGTCCTAACATTCAATATCCTGTCTGTAAATTGCAACAAACTAGCAGAAAAGCCTTTAAGTGCAAAGTTTGCCCAAATTAGGGGACGACTCGCTCTCCTATTGGCCAAGTATTGAACATTATAAAAACTAATATTTCGTGCTCAACAGGCACGTTTTTAAAAGGAAATATGTTTTCAAAAAAATTTTAGTTGCCTAAACACTTCAAAAGGTTTTTTAATAGTATTCTGGAAAAGTGAAACCTTTTATTGGCGTTGTGTGTCGTTGCGGTTTCACTACTATAGTTTTTACACTCTGCATCCGGGCGAAAGTCGTCTGCGCACCATGGAGAAAGGGAAACTTTCCTTCATGCTTTCCTTCCTCCATGTCTGCGCACGCACGAACAGCGTTTTCGGAATGAAACGTCTTAGTAGTGCCACTTCGTGTTCCCGAAAAACTACGACTGTCTCGCAACAAGTAGCTCACCGCCCCATGATGCTTTGAGCGTCCATGGTGGTTGAAGTGCAGCGCCGCCAGCTTTCCCTCTACGTAATTGTAAGAAACTCTATGGCGGCAGTAGCGCCATCTCTCTTCTGCAGTGGAAAGCGTCACAAAGCGCCTAGGAGAACGTTGCAAGGAGCGCGGGCCCTTTGAATACACCGTTCCGGCCTTGTCGTCTGTTTCAACCAGGGTGTCGAACCGGAACCGAACCCGAACCCGAAACCGGAACCGAACCCGAATTTTCGCCCGGAACCGGAACTGAACCGAACCCGTATTTTTTTCGCCATCTTGGAACTGAACCCGAACCGGAACGATTCAAAGGAACCGTTCCGAACCGGTTCGGGACCCTGTTCAGCCCCACTTTTTTTTACATCCTGGCATACTTCTTGTTTTCGGACAAAATGAGATGATTTAGCGCATAGATTTACCAACCCGCAGCTGTCTGCTTTGGGAAGTGTGAAGATGGTACCCAGTATATGCGACAGCAAACTTACAGGAAGTCTGGTGCCAGAGAAGAAGCCTAATGGACGCTTCTGTAATGTACTACCGCCAATTATAAAGACTTATACGTCAGGTTTATGTGAAATCTTGAGTTATTGCTCCTCCCCTTTTACATATTTGCGTAAATCTTCATTCAAATTGTTAGGCCTGCTCTAACTCAACAAAGTACCATAGACATCAAATTTTTACTTGCGTGCTTTCTTCTTTCAAACGACGCGTTAGACAATGGTGTACATGGAGCACCGCGTGGTATTCACCAACACAGAATAAATAATTTTTATTTGAATTTCTTCTTGACCCTGTTTCGGTTTCACAACATAACGATGGCTGTGACGTGTAGTGGAAATTAGGTCGCACGAGGTGCAATAAAACCGCAATATAACTGCTGATACATAGTTCGTTTTAATTATAGGTCTTGAAGCCGGCTGATTTAAGCGCTATAGTGATTAAAAACAATGTATCAGCGTTTGTATTAGTTTTCCCGTGCCTCACGTGACCTAATATTGAACTCACGTCACAGCCATCATTCGGTTGATGAAAGGGAGAAAAATTTTTTTTTTCTAAATTATTTAGTGGCAGTGGGCGAATACCACACGGTGATTCATGTATTATAATATCTATGGCATCATATAAAAGAAGAAAACACGCAATAAAACTGAGTGTCTATAGTAATTTATTCACCTATTGAGAATGCCTTCCTTTTCTTTGCGTCATTCCCCATAAATAGATGAAATATTAGCGCGCGGAATAAACTACTGTTTCCTCTAATTCATTTTTTTGCCGAGTAGCAGCTGACTGGAACGGCCTTCCCCACGATATCGCTGCCATCACCTGCCCTGGAACATTCATGACTGCATTGAACACCTTTACTTCTTAAAAACCCACCCCTTATGTAACACCCCGCAAGGAGTCTTTAAGGAAAATAAAGTGATGTGATGTGACAACGTTGTGATGGTGGTTTTTGAGGAAAAGAAATGGCGCAGTAACTGTCCCACTTCTTGATGGACACCTGAACCGCCCCCTAAGAGGGGGAGGAGGGTGGGAGTAAAAAAAGAGAGAGAAAGGGGCGCACTAGGGGAGGGCTCTGGAATAATTTCTACCAGCTGGGGATCCATAAAGGGCAACTTGATAGGTTTTTTTTAAATCGACGAACTTAAAAGGGTCCAATGTGTGAAACTTCCAGGTAAATTATGCGAAGTCCTTTTGGCCTAGCGTTTCAAACGGTGACGTAATCACCAATTAAAATTGCGACGGCCTTCAAGCTTTTCCGCAGCGCACAACGCTAAGTGGGGGACGCATGATGACGTCATCGAAGGTATCGGGACATTTCCAACGCATAAACGTCTGTTTTGAAGGAAAAACCAACGCCACCGAAGGCACAGCCCACCGAACGTTGTTCGGCAGCGTCCAACGAGGCACGGCAGGACGTAGGTGACGGCAGCGGTAATTTGAAATCATACCTTCCGTGACGTCACACTGAACTTCCCCGTACTCCTGCGTTGCTTTGAGGAGAAGTGCAAAATTTAATCATCGATTACGTCACTATTTTAAATGGTAGTGCAAAAAACTTAGCATGCTTTACCTACAGCCTATATAGATTTGAATCCTTGAGTATCGCGAAATTATCAAAAAGTGGCGCAGTTGTCCTTTCACGTGCACTGACATCGCGCAGCACACGATGCCTTTTGCGTTTTGCCTTCATCGAAACGTGGCCCCCGGGGCCGGGTTCGAACCCGGGTACACCGAATAAGTAACCGAGCGCCCTAACCACTGAGCCATCGCAATGGCTAGTGCAACATTTACTTTTGTAGGCGCTCGTTGTCTCAGACAGCAGGTTCTAAATAAAACCCCTCATGATGGGTCTGTAGGGCAATAAAGAAAAAAAATGGCTCAATGGCCGTCGAGCGCGGCTGCTGATTCCAAAAATACAAAAACCAGCGTGCTCTGGTGCACGTCGAAAATCCCCAGCTGGTCTCCGTTAATCTGGAGCCCTCCACTACACCGTCTATCCTATAGCCCCAATGTCTATTCGATACGTTAAACCCGAGATTTTATTACTAGTATTACCAAGAGAAGGATGTATAAATTGTTTCAGCTTCTTTTTTTTTTGGAATCAGCATATCCTTGTCGGCGCGCGACGGAAATAAGCTACGAAAGGTTGGTTCTTGGCAACGGTGGAGATGTACTAATAAGAAAGGAATTAAATACCGATTAGACAAAAGGGCAATGTGGTAATACACGTGCTCGCTGGCATGCGATAGAGATTACGCTCAGAAAGATGCTGCTGCGATGAAGTGATTTCGTTATGCCGATTCGCTGAAATCGTTCTGCTTCTAAGAAAAAATTGCTGCCAGTCGCCAGCGCTCGGCTCCATCCGCTGTTCTCGCACTGCTCGATCTTGAATTCTCTGTCTGGCGACTTATATCTACTTCTCGCAGTCATACTTCCGGTTCTTAGTGTCTGACACGATAGGCTTATGATTGTTGGCGTTTTTTTCATAGAACGCTTGGGCGACTGATTACGTTGAGTTTTCACAACAATCTGCCTCGGCTATTCGGGTACAGGTGGGTGATGGGTGTTGAGGAGATGGGTGAAAGTGTTTGAAGATGCATTTTACCAGTGAATGGCGGGGTGTGCGCCTACCGGAGTGTGCATCAAGGATGGACGCTGCACGCATGCACCCCCCCCCCCACGCCGCCCCAACACACACACACACAGCGCGGTTATATCTGGGAAAGCAGGCTATACTGCTAACGCAGTAAAAAGAACAACTAAAAGAGTATGCATACTCTAACCTCTGACTCCGAGTGGGATTCGTACCAAGGCCGGCGCAAGAGAAAACTGTGTTTACAGATGCTCTAGGCTACTCAGCTATCTTCTAAGCTTCTTTTCATGGTTGTTGCATAGAATATTTTGAACCTCTCTGACCCTCCTCATGCCTTACATGACCGCGTCGAATTCAGCGACCTCGGCGTAAGGCCTTGTGCCACCATAACTCCCTTTCTCCGCCCGCACATGAAAATTCCAGACGGTGCACACGTCAAGAAAGGGGAACCAGTCAGGAAGTTGAACTTGCGCAGCGTATTCCTCCTGCGCTGTTGTGCACTGTTGTCTGAACAGTCACCTCGTAGAACGCGGCGGTTCTGCGTGTTCATTCATCATGCGGGTTTGCCACACGCTAAACAGTGCTATGAAAAAATGAACGGCGACGCAACAAGGACACTAACAATTAAGGGACACCACATGCGCATGTGGTGTCCCGTTTCTTGTTAGTGTCCTTGTTGCGCCGCCGTTCATTTCATCATGCACCAACTCGCCCCTCAGGCCATTCTTCTGAAACAGTCCTATGAACACGAAGAGTTCGCACGGAATTCCGGAGTTTTTCTTTGCAGACTAAATGTTATAATGAAATGTATGATATCAATGGGTTTTTTAAGAGAATGCTTAAGTATGTCCCAAACGAACGCAGCATCGAGACAAAAGTATTATTTTATTGCTGAAATGGTTTCTCGTTGCTCGCACAGGTAGAAATGCACTGACCATGGCTCAAACGTCCCTTTGGCGCGAAAGTATGTACGCCCTAACATGTAAGGTCCTTGTCTGAAGCGTGAAAAAGGTTTTTTTGGTCAAACTACAGTCCAGCCCACTTAATGAACCTGACGGTCACGCATGTTCCGTGCGTTATATCTGATGTTCGTAGCAACTGAATTCTTCGTACAACAACCAAAAATACTAAGGCCGCTAAATGTTTCGTTTATTTCTTATAAAACTGCGTTATGCGTGCCTACTTGTGCACAGCAGAGACTGTCGCGGCTCTTCCCAGGCCATCAAGGGCGGTCATTTAATCCTCGTCGAGACCTTGTTGCCAACTATAAAATTTCGGGGCGGGGTATAACTAATCATGGATGAAGTGTGCATGGCAACTTGTGACAGGTCGGCTACATAAATGAGACTCTTGGCAGTAGGTAGAGCTCGCACTTGGTGTTGAACGTCTCCGTCAGAGCAGGCGCTTCTGCGATTTTGTGGTCCGCAGGAACGTAGTTATCAGAGGAAACATCTGATCGGCTATGGATCAACGAAGCGTTGCCAGAAATTTGCATGCGTCTGGTCACGGGTGTTTTCGAGCTTCTTCTCTCGTTCTTGAGCTGATGCAGCGGCAAAGTAGCGCAGCGCTTGTGACGCAGAATGCATCTGTTGCACTCTCCGCTGTATGACAATGCCTGCACATGGTAGCGGTGCAAAGGATGGAGACGAATGGGCAGGCTATGCATACCACGTGTCCGGCATGGCCAGCAAGGATTTCAGAATTATGAAATTACTGCTGTTAGTTGATTCGCGACCATGGTCAGTAGCTTTGCTTTTGACGATGCCCCTTTCTCACGCGCACCGCGCTTCTTCCATTCGGAATGCTTTGCCGAGACGGCGAACGCGTAGGCAATGATTGCCCTCGTAGGCCATCGACGCGGATTTGGCCGCCGGTTACTTACTATTTCAATAGACAATTATAGTATATCTTTACCATGTTTATTTTACCGTTGACAGTGTTACCGGACGCCGGACTTTCCGATTAAGGCCGGTTCACACGACGGTCCGTTCGCCCGCGGCCCGCGCACTACGTGTTCATGTGTCACCATATTGAGAGGAGCGCTGTCGGCCCGCTGCCTGGTCAGCGCGCCTCTCAATGTGGTGACGCATGAACACGTGATACGCGGGCCGCGGGCGAACGGACCGTCGTTTGAATCGGCCTTTAGCGCTGGGCACGGCAGTGCCGCCCTTTAATTCCATTTCTGGGTTGACGTGTTCTTTCCGGGGCGATGTCGTGAAGGTTGAGAGGCCCTGTTTCATCTGCTTCTTACCGGAAGAACGACCTCTAAATCCTCGGCGTAGTTCACCGCGCCACCTCGTTCTTTATAACCGAGTGGTGTGGCCAGAGTTTTTCGGTGTATCTGACAAGAATTTCCGTTGCCCTTATGCAAATTTTCACGGTAGCACTACACCCGCTCGTAATAAGCGAACGTTCGTTATACCTGCGGCCATTAAAGTGGGCTGCACTGTCCATCCCCTGACTTCGCTTTAGTACACTAGTATGAAGAAAGTCTAGGTAAGGCTGTAGATGTATGGGTAGAGGAAGTAATGACCGATCGCAAAATTTGTCATCTTCCTTGTGGAGAGGCCGTACAGGAAAGTAAAAGCGAAGAGTGAGAAAAACGAATGAATCAGCACAAAGTTTTCTCACGAGCACGTCCAGAAAAGACAGGCGAGCAGTTAGTCTCCTATTAAGCACAGCTGCCAGAAAGGGGTTGGCTGTAGTTTTGAAAATAAATGCCTGAAACAAGTTGGTGGACAAATGGTGCACGCCAGATTAACCACTTTTTATCACTCTATCAAGGGCGCAAAAAATTCTATTGACGCAAAGGTTGCCTTTGATAGCACCCCAGGAAAATTCGCAAACACTCTATGTAGTCCAAGTATATCTTCTTCCTTGCACAATGCTACAGTTGCAAAAATGTTTCAGCTCAATGTCGCAACGAAGAAGTTGCGAATTTGTGTCCGCGCAAAAACAAAGCGTTCTCAACTCATCCAAGCGTATGTTTTTTATAATATTCTTTTTATCAGAAGAAAAGAGGTTGACGTCATCATAATAAGCCAATGTCGTAATTTCTTACTGCACTATAGTGAGAAGCGACGATTAGCTGTGTTTTTGAACTATAGGGGCCCGGGATATATAACGTGAGTCACAAAGTCGATGTCGAGTAGGTGATTTAAATAAAATATGTTTCGTAAGTTCTGGATGTTAGGGAGAGCCAGTGCTCCCACGAGGCTGTCGTTGGGCGGCGGATGGGCGGTGGAGGGATTTTCGCACATTTTCTTACCATGTAGTAAAGGAACGGGGGGGGAGGGATGGCAAGTCGGTTTCGGAGCGGCGAGAAGGCGTCTGTAGGTAGGTGCCGATACGTCACAGTTTAGTTTCTCAGTAAGGCGCAGGAACGTAAAGGGCGCGTGCTGCGTCAATTTTGAGGCCCCGTAAGTACACTGCGTACGAGAAAGTCCAAACTGACTCAAGCTTCAAGGGAGACCTATTACTCGCGCGACGGGGCCTCCCAAACTGCTCAAGCAGAAGGGTCTTGTAGATGCAAAATACACCGGCTTTTCGCCTCACACCTCATAAGGTGGATTATGGCGTATACATAGCCGATTTTCATTAATTTCGACTTCATTTCATTTTGCGGATCTTGCCGTAAATTCGTCTTTTTGCTGCGGACAATAAATAAAATGGTGAAAGTGAGAACACCTAGCATTAAACATTTTTTTCCATGCTTAAGTAAAGCAGTAAACACGACAAAAGGAAGACGGGAGACGACACGAGCGCTGACTAACAACTGGTTATCGTATTCCGGGAAAAGTATATAAAGGCGCACGACACAGGAAACAATGCCAAAAAACAGCAGAACAAAGGTTAAAACTTAAAAACCATACTGCGCATGCACTTCACAGTCAAATCATTACGTCTTTTTCAACAAAATTCGAAGGCTATCTTCCACAGTAGACGGCACTCCCCTATCTCCTGGAACTCACACAATTGCCAAGAAAGCCTGACTCCTTAACTACCAAATTGATAGATGGTGAAGCAACACACTCATATACTTCCTTCCTGATCACATAGGCCTCGACCAACTCCCTACAGGTGCAAAGAGGGTTACTAAACAGGACACTTCTCTTATCTACTGGAGGAAACAATCGTTGCACTCGCTGCAATGCAAAGCCGATTTGTACGACACCGCTACTTTTTTCATCCATCAGTGATGTTCGAACAAATGCTCATTGCTTCCCCACTTAGAAAGGCAAGTCTCCTCTTTAATCAACCTGATCGAATTTGTAGGGAGATGGTAGAGGCTTTTATGATCAGGAAGGAAGCAGATGAGCGTGGTCCTTCACCATCCATCAATTTCGTAGATAAAGAGTCAGGCTTTCTTGGCAACCGTGTGAGGTCCAGGAGATAGGGAAGTGCCGTCTACTACGGAATATAGTCTTTGAATTTCGTTGAAAAAGATGTCATGACTCTACTATGATGCGCATTCGCAGTATAATTTTTTTAGTTTTCATCTTTGTTCTTCTGTTTTTAGGATTGTTCACTGTGTTCAGCGCCTTCACTTTTCTGAGAATGCAATAACCAGTTGTTAGTCAGCGTCTGTGTCGTCTCGTCTTCCTTTTGTCCTGTTTATTGCGCTGCTTAAGCGTGAACTACCAACTAGCCCAGTTTTATGTTCTCGTAAACAAATCTTCGCATTTTTTATTTTCCATACCAATGTGCCAGCAAAAAGAAAACACATAGAAAGGTTGGCTGAAACCCATCTGCGTTCTAATTTTTTTTTTGTCCTGAACCCGTTTGAACCCATTTGAACCGGTTCGAGACGGTCCGAACCGGTTCGAACCGGAACGGAATGGTCATCTGGAGCCGAACCCGGAACTGAACCCGAAAGGCGTGAACCCGAACCCGAACCGAACCCGAAAAAATACCGGTTCGCCACCCTGGTTTATAGATATTGCGCGATGCGAGCGCCTCATTTATCGCCGCACGTCTACTTTTGCCGATCGCCGAGAAGCGGCGCTCGCAACCTTGATGAAAAGTGCGTATGTCGGACCACTCCTTGGCGGCAACGGCCAGGCATGCAAAATATAAGAGGATGTGCTTAAGCACAGCGAACTTACTGCGCACCCAACCAGATTTCCTTGTTTGTTTGCTTTCTTTCTTGTTGCGCTAGCTTGAATTCCTCGATTGGCTTTCAAACCTTATCGCCAGCTTTATCTTTGATAGCTTCGTGTTTTCATATGTGGTATTTCTGACACACTCTTGCCATGCTGTGGAATAACGTCCCATTGCCACCGACTTTTTCTAACGAGCCGTTAAGGTAAGGATACTGTCAGATGGCTTTTAAAACCTGGCAATACTGCATGAAGAAAAAGTGTTAATTAGCTGTTTGTGGCCTTCAAAGTTTGTACTGTTTCATCGCGTATAATTTTTTACTATTTGGATGGTGTCACGGACGGGGTTTTAAAAAAACGTTTTCGCCACCACCACCCCCCTGCGTTGGCTGGTTATCATACAGCGATCGCCTGATTTCGTTGGCAGGTCCATACCATATCATATGGTACAGGTCCGCCTTCTCCCCGCAGAATTTGTATCATGAGTGAAATGACTTCGGGTCTATTGCGTGTGGTCTTCGTGGGTTGTTGTAAGTGTTGGTCTGTAGGTTTTGGAGGTGGCGTTCCTCCCCTTTATTTAGTGTCTTAGCCGGCGCAGGATAGACCCGACGGGATAAACTTAAGTGCTGAAGTATGTCGGTGTAAGTTAGTAGTCGGGTAGGAGGTCCCACGGCATCCGTACTGGGTGCCCGGGGGAGAAACGCTGGGGCTGAGGCATGTGCGCTCTCGTTCCGTGGGATGCCCTGATGACCTGGGCATCCCACGTTGTGCCCGAAACGCGTCGCTGGAGCCATAGGCCGTCGGCGTTCGTTGTGTTCATTGGTGTTGGCGTTGACCACGTTTTACACTCGATCTCCTGTAACCGAGAATAGAGTAAGCATGAAATGTTTACGGGCATAACACGAACCGTACGCGGACACGACACGCAGGCCTGACAAGAATGTATATGCAGCGCGTTCGAAACTATCTAAAGTGCGTAGAGGCGAAAGCGTTTTCCGCACCACTTTGCCTATGTGACACTGGTGACGTCACCACTGGATTACATCACACATAATTCGTGATGAAGTAATGACAAATTACTAATTAGTGACTAATTGCTGATCAATTACTAAATACTAATTTACTCCTAATTAATGACGCTTAACCTTCGCCCTTAGGAGTGGAACGCGACAGTGTGTTGTAGCGCTGCCAGGCAGTCCACGGAACGCCACCACCCGTTCGGCGCGATGCCTTGCCCTTTGAACGCGACGGTTTTTGAGGAAAAGAAATTAAGCAGTAATTCTCTGTCATCTCGGTGGACACCCGAACCGCACCGTACAAGGAAGGGAGGAGCGCCATCACCCGTTCGGCGCGATGCCTTGGCCTTTGAACGCAAGGCTTTTTGAGGAAAGGAAATGGCGCAATAATTCTCTGTCATCTCGGTGGACACCAGAACCACAACGTAAAGGAAGGGAGGCACCAACCGTTCGGCGCGATGACTTGCCCTTTGAACGCAACGCTTTTTGAGGAAAGGAAATGGCGCAATAATTCTCTGTCATCGCGGTGAACACCCGAACCGCACCGTACAGGAAGGGAGGAATTACCAGTTAATTACCAATTAACTGGTAATTAATGACGCTTAACCTTCGCCCTTAGGAGTGGAACGCGACAGTGTGTTGTAGCGCTGCCAGGCAGTCCACGGAACGCCACCACCCGTTCGGCGCGATGCCTTGCCCTTTGAACGCGACGGTTTTTGAGGAAAAGAAATTAAGCAGTAATTCTCTGTCATCTCGGTGGACACCCGAACCGCACCGTACAAGGAAGGGAGGAACGCCGTCACCCGTTCGGTGCGATGCCTTGGCCTTTGAACGCAAGGCTTTTTGAGGAAAGGAAATGGCGCAGTAATTCTCTGTCATCTCGGTGGACACCAGAACCACAACGTAAAGGAAGGGAGGCACCAACCGTTCGGCGCGATGACTAGCCCTTTGAACGCAACGCTTTTTGAGGAAAGGAAATGGCGCAATAATTCTCTGTCATCTCGGTGAACACCCGAACCGCACCGTACAGGAAGGGAGGAACGCCACCGCCCGTTCGGCGCGAGCTACCGGCGCTTGTATGCCGGTCCTGTAGGAGGGCAAGTCTCGTTAAATCTCGTACGATGCCCGGATGCTCTCGTTTCAGTGCCCGGATGAGTGGAATACAGTGCCCGGATGTTGGTTCTCGGTCTCGGCGTGACGTCACCACACTGCCGACAACGGGAGCTAAAAGCATTTCATGCTTAAAATCACACGCACCAGTCTCAATCCTGTCTACGCGAATCGTTAAAGTTGAGTTGGGAACGTTTCCATGGTTACATGGTACTCTCGTCGGTGTAGTCACTAACTACGACAGAGGGAAGGCTGAGGAGAATCTTAATATGCACTATCTTGCGCTTAGAAGATCGAAATAGACATTGGTTGGGTGATTAAGGTTACGTTTGGAAGGGAAAATCGCCTGCCAGAAACGCTGGTGACGAAGGAAAACGTGCCTGGATAACGGTTAGAGCGTCATTCACTTCATTATTAAAACTTCATGGCGTGGAGCCAGGCGCTATAGCATTTGACTACATTTATTCTGTTATGTATGACGAGCCATATAACCTCAAACTGTGCGAATATTAGTGCCGAGGCTGGTGCAGGACGAAGGAATGCATTCGGAAATCGCTAGGATGTCACGCCTTCGATGTCCAGTTTAGGTCACAACGGTGCACATTGAGGACCAGCGCTTATCTTGCCTTCACATTGCGTACCCTGCCAAAGCCCATTTCTGCCTCTTTATTACGACCAGGGTAACATTAATCCGCGTTTGCCCCCTCACCTACTCTGCCCTCTTGCGGTCTCTTAAGGTTACATCGATCATTCTTCTTTCAAAAAAGGCCCAGGCTTAGCTTGGTTAAGCCAAGAATGCGTTGCATATTGCGCGGTCTTTTTGCGCGAGGTACTGCTTGGCGGCACTCGATTTTCTCAGCAGCTTTTCCTCCGTGACGTATGGATGGATGGATGGATAGGAGCGCCCCCTTTGAAACGGGGCGGTGGCAACATGCTCAGCCAACTTTTTTTTCTCTTTTCTTTTTCTTTTTCTTTTCTTTTTTTTTTCTTTTTTCCTTTCTTTTACGTGGTTTGGTGGCTGCCCGGCCGCGCCCAAGGGCTGAAATGAGTGATTGCAATATACTACGCATAAAAGCTCGCTGCGTTGTCCTTAGCTTAAGCTGAACCTTTTACGTTAGCCACCACGTTTCTTCCCCGTAGGCGAGTACCGGTAAGGTACAGGTGTTATATCCTTTTCTCTTCAGGGATATTGGAAAACTTCCATTCATGGTCGGAGCTGTCGACTATCATGATTATGTGTTTTTGCGGTTATTCAGCGGTCCGATACTACAAACTCTTCCACATAATAAATCCCGAAAACAGAACGCTTGTTTTGTGCCTGACGTTCCCCTCGTTTCTTTTCAAATAGCCTTCATTATGTTAACTGCGAAAGCAACTGTAGTCGCACGTTCCATCCAAGTGGCGAAAGGTTCGATGCCTGCGATTCCACTGAAGCGGAGAATACATATGGGCATGCGCTGTTATTGGAGCAATACCTCCGTGAATTTAAATGCCAATAACACTTCGGAGAAAGTCAGTTCACATCCTACAATGCGGGTGATGCTGTCTGCTGGCCAGCCAGACCACAATAATTCCAAGCTTTTGATCGGCCGTATCTCCTGTAACAAATAGCAAGATGACGCCTAATTACAGTTCGGAAGAAAAACAATCTTCCTTCAGTGCCAAGAACAACAACTCGCGGGTATTTGCATCGCTCTTTCATTTACGCTACTGTATATAGGGTTTAACGTATGAGCTCTGAGCTATGGGGGACAGCGTGTTGGAGGGCTCAGCATTAAATTCGATCCCCTGGGGTTCTTAATTGGCAGAGACATCACACACTACACGGGCGCCTTGTGTTTCGCTTCCATCGAAATGCGGCCTTCGCGGCCAGAGCAGTGCAGCGCCCTAATCACAGAGCCATCCCCACGGAGCACCATTCCATTTACGACAGTTGCATTATCGATGCAGACAAACCTCGCGCTAAGCACAAAATTCAGCGCTAAACTAAGTCGCTGAATCGGTGCAGCCAGACCTTCGATCAGAGACAATTGTGCTTGCCTTTGGAGGTCGGTATCAGACGTTATTCAGAAACATTACTTAGTTGACTTCTCCGAAAATCGTTCCCCCAAGGTGACGTAATATTTGGAGGAGAACAAAGAAGAAAAATTTCGCTGTATCTGCCAATTTTTTTTTATGTTAATCTTATTTTTAAGTTGCAAAAATCGGGTGTTTTAGCGAACAGTTTCACTATTATATTACTTTAATATTTTCTTAAGATATCAAGATTGCTTGGGCAAATTAGTAGCTTCAGTGGTGCCACAGGTTATAAAACAGGCCAAACAAGTTGACTCATAACCCAGTTAACTGAAACACACCCGGCAATTGTGATCGAAGACATTTTTGAACGGTGAAGTATATATGATTGCAGTTTTTTTTCCTGTATTACAACATATCACTATAAAAATCAATATATCCGCAGGTTTCTCCCGTGTAGGCTTGCATTCTTCTGCTATAAACGTTTTTGCTCGCCTCAAAAGCGTTCCCCTTTATTTTTCGATGCCAGTGTTAACTGCTCGATGCGAGCGATGGAGACATTATAAAAAAAAGATGTTGCTACGTTTCGGAAGAATGGACCTTCAGTATTTCTCTACCAAAACCTTAACTTTTGCAATATTGAAATTTTTTCTAAGGATGTTCGACGTAATCTAGAAGTAAATTTTAAATATTTTTTTGCGTGCTTTATTGTAATTAAAGTGTTTATAGTTGGCTGTTGCTAAAATACACATATTTTTGATAAGAAATTTGAAGACGCAGTTTTACTAAGAACTTGACCAGTGAGAATCTTGATTCAGCGTTTTAAGACCTACTCTAGCCATCCTAGTTTCCAGCTGTTTTTTGCTATGTATTGTCATTCTGGATATTCTGCATTTCACTGTCAAAGAGCGCATTCAGTTAAGGAGTGTCGTGTCTTCTGCTTTTTTTTCCTCTCCTTTCACGCTTCCTTGTCCTCTTCACCGTTCGTCATCCCACTTCATGCAGCGTGCAGGCTTTCTGAGAAGTGCTGGCTATTTTGTTTCTCGTTTGCTTTTTACACACTTAATCGCGCCCATTTTTATTTTGTTTTCATGGGTGCTATAGTCGGCAGCAAACACTCATTTATATTTCATTCTGGTGTTTCATTCTTGCGAAGCCAAACAAATTTTTCGGAAGAAGAAAACTTCCACGCGCGACGCAGCGCGTGCATTCCCGGGCCCACAGCCACGTTCCTGGCACTGCGAGTCCTGCGTTGCTGGCTGTGTTCCTTTTCCCTGATACTACGAGGAGCCCGCTCTAAGGTGAGCCCCATTTTTCAGTTGCAGGGCCTTCGAAGTGCTCCTCTTCTCTTGGTAGCACTCCACAGGCGGTGCGGCTAAGCGTGTTCTCGAAAAATAACCTCCATCCACCGGAGTTAAGATCGACTCCCTTCCTTAGCTACGAGTGCGAGTCAAATTTAGCCCTTAACACAGCGGGAAAAGCGAAGTCAGCTACTCTAAGCAGGTGACGATTTGTGTCCCTTAGGAGGACGAGGATTCTTGTGTATTTCCTTTCTTCGCCCTGAGACGGACAGTGCTCTTTGGCGCGCAGATCAAAATGCACTGCTGCTCTAAGCAGTGCGTGACGTTGAGCGATATTCTCTTGTCCGGTTCCTTCTTGCTTCATTATTATAGACCGCGCGAAAACTCATATCTCAAAATGGTCGGATGGCTTCGTGCCTAGCATTCGCTATGCACCCTTCCGTGCAGAAACAACTTGCCGTGGAGGCTGATAAGACAAAAGCCTCCCAGCGGTTTACTACGCTTAAACTTCACATTCATCTTCAGTCACATTTACCGCATAGTTTGCAGCCGTTCTATATTTCCACGATATGCAAATTCGAAACTCTGCGGTCTCTACAACAAATTTTGGAAACCGTCTTGAAGAGTTGTACAATACGATCCCTGTTGTGCTTCACTGCTGCTACAAAACAAGTGAAGCCTAGTGATAATGTTCCGCTAAAGTAAGTACGGAACCAACATTAGAATGTGGAGTACGAACAACATACGTTCTTAGAATGAAATGTTTTGTAGCAATTGAGAACCAGGCCAGTGCATTTATTTTCTTCTTAGCAGATTTTCTACGAAATAAGCTAATATGGAATAAGCGTGGAAGCACCGCAGCAGCAATGGCCTCACGCTGGCCTCTGTTCCTTGTGCAGTTTCTCGGCGCTTTCTTGGACCCCTGCCGGAATGGCCCTTCATCGGCTCCGTCCTGCGGGAGCGTCGTCGCAGACCCGTCCTTGGATCTGTTTCCCAACAATCCTGACGCGCTAGCCTTCAACTCTTCGTTGCCAAGTTGCGTCGTCTGCTTGAATCAAGTGGTGGCGCTGGGAGACTTCGCTGCAAACAAGGCATCCGGAGGAACATCGACAACGACAAGTGCGGCGCTGACGTCGGCAACAAAACCGAGCAACCCGAGCATCGTTGTCAGTGGGCGTGGAAGCACCGCAGCAGCAATGGCCTCACGCTGGCCTCTGTTCCTTGTGCCGGTCAGTCAACTTCCTTATGAATGTTTTAAATCTGATGACCGGTGTTTAGTTGTGCTTCCACGCCCAGAAGCAGTGCTGCAGCCCTTCAGTGTTCTTCTTTTGTTGATATGTGGTGATATAGAAAGTAACCCTGGTCCTGGAAATGCTTCGCTCCCGGAAATTTCGAAAATCCTGGATGACATACGTCAAAGGTCCATTCGCATAGAAGCAGCCCAGGCTACAATGTCTGACGACTTATCCGAGTTGAAGCGAGACCAACAGGCGGCAACACGCGATATTGCCGATATCAGAGAGCGTCTCGAAGCTGTAGAAAACGTAGCGACTGGTTTTGAAAACTTGCAACGGGATCTTTGCGATACACGTAAAGCACTTGAACTTGTGCAAAAGGAAACACATGCTTTGCGTGCTCGTTTAGATGATAGCGAGGACCGCTCACGGCGTGACAACCTTATCTTTTATGGATTTGATGATAGCTCTACCGAGACTAACGAGCAATGTGAAGAAAAAGTTCTTAACCTAATTGCTGAAACATTAGAACTCTCTTTAACGAGTGACTGCATTGCTCGTGCGCACAGAATCGGTAGATTCGACGAGAACAAAACCAGGCCCGTGATAGTAAAATTCGCCGCGCATAAAACCAAGGTGCAGGTGCACTCAAAGCGATCGATGCTGAAGGAAAAGGAAGTATCTATGAGTGAAGATTTTTCTGCGGCGACACGTAAGGCGAGAAAGCGGCTAATTGACTATGCGAAAGAGTTTGATTTAAAAGTCAATTTAAGGCACAACAAACTAATTGCCAATGGCAAATGCTATGGATATAATGCGGAAACTGACCTAGTGTTTGAAATTGGACCTGCTCTAAACAGTGAACCCATTCAGTCTCCGCGCTCCCTTCGCTCTGGTCGAACTCTAGCTGGTACTGGAACGTAGGGGCCCGCCAGGGGTGGTGGTACTGCCATTGAGAACATTGGTCTGAGTGTGGTTTTTACTAACATAAGAAGTCTTTTGCCCAAAAGAGATTACTTGAGTGCATTGATAAATGATTGTAGCGCTGATATTATTGCCTTAACAGAGACATGGCTGTCTGATAACGTGTCCAACAGTGAACTATTTTTTTGTGAAAAAAATTACAACATATTTCGATGTGACAGATATGAAAGGCAAGGTGGTGGTGTTTTACTTGCTGTCAACGACCGAATTGAATGCTTTCGTGTTGCCGTAGTGACTAGTTTAGAAATTGTGTGGTGCTGTATAACTTTCCGTTTTAAGAAAATTGTTATTGGTGTCTGCTATCGACCACCGTCAAGCCCCATTAGTTTCTGTGAAGATTTACACGACTGCCTCAATACAATTTCTGTGCGCTTTCCGGATGTGAGCATTTTTCTTTTAGGAGATTTCAACTTCCCAGACATTGAGTGGAATCATGATAGTCCAGTCTTTCTTTCTTCGTGTTCCAATTCTAACCACTTCCTTCACATATGTTCCGATTTCGGATTATCGCAACTTATTGAGCTCCCCACACGTGTCACTGCCACTGCCTCATCCCTTCTTGATCTCATCCTCACATCATCTCCAGACATCGTGTCTTCTATCATTCATTTGCCTGGGTTAAGCGATCACATGATAATCAACTTCAACCTCTCTCTACCCCTATCCCGCTCACGTAAGCAGTTCAAATACATCAGAGATTACAGCAAGGCTGACTTCCAGGCTATTAATAACAATATGTCTTTATTTTTAGATGAATTTTTGAGTGTTTATCTCGATCGTAGCGTACATCGTAACTGGGAGATCTTCAAATCTAAAGTTTCTGACCTCGTAAATAAATACATACCAATCAAAAAGGTATATAGCAACAGTGCTGCACCCTGGTACAACAGGTATCTTAATAGGCTTTCCAATAAGAAAAAAAGACTTTTCAGGACAGCTCGCTTCACACACACTGCTGTCAGGTGGTCCGCGTATAAAGCCGCTGCAGTCGCTTATTCAAAGGCATTAAAATCAACCAAATTTACCTTCTTTAATCAGACTCTTCCAGCTATGCTAAGCAATGACTCGAAGCAGTTTTGGAACACAGTGAAAGGCAAAGGAAATACCACCATACAACTATTTACCCCGGATGGGGATCCAGTTCCTGACCACCTGTGCGCATCGCTTCTCAATAGAACTTTTATCAAAGCCTTCTCTAGCCCCACCGACACTTCCGTCCTACCTTCGCTCATAGAATATCACTTTCTACCAATGGATCCCATCGTCATCTCCTCAGAAGGAATTCGTGGCATTATTAACCAACTTAAAACGTCATCCTCTTGTGGTATCGATGGTCTCAGTACTAAATTCTTGAAAAATACCGTAGAATATTCTTCCATTATTCTACATTGTATTTTTTCGCAGCCTTTAAACCATCACACCCTTCCTAATGACTGGCTCACCGGCAAAGTAATCCCAGTGCACAAATCAGGGGAAACGCAAGATCCACGTAATTATCGTCCCATCTCACTTACTTCCGTTCCATGTAAAGTTCTAGAGCACATCATATTTAGTCATCTTGTTAATTTCCTAGAATCAAACCAGTTCTTTACTCCGAAACAGCATGGTTTTCGCAAATTCTTCTCGTGTGAAACGCAGTTAATGATTTTCACTAACCACTTGCATGTTTCTTTAGACTCTGGACTCATTACTGATTGCTTATTCTTAGATTTTTCAAAAGCCTTCGATAAAGTCAGTCATTCTCTTTTACTTTTATAACTGAGCCAACTTAACATTGACCCTAATGTACTCAATTGGATTCGTGCCTTTCTTAGTAACCGTACTCAGTTCGTCTTCGCCAATAACCACGACTCATCACCAGTGCCAGTACATTCAGGTGTGCCCCAGGGGTCGGTTCTTGGCCCGTTATTATTTCTAATATACATCAATGACTTACCTTTAAAGATTTCATCTAACATGTGCTTGTTTGCTGACGACTGCGTAATTTACAGAGTAATTAATAACACTGATGATATTATTCAGCTACAGACAGACTTAAATAAAACTTATGACTGGTGTCAATCGTGGAAAATGGAATTAAACATATCTAAATGCAAATGCATGCGCGTAACCCGTAACCAGCAAACGAGCCCAGATTATTTTATTAACGACACTCAGCTGAATCCAGTCTCGTCTTACAAGTATCTTGGCGTTAATGTTTGTTCTAACCTTTCTTGGAAAGCTCATATCAGGTTCATTACTTCAAAGGCTAACCGCATGCTAGGGTACGTCCGCAGAAATTTTTCATCCTCTCCACCTTCATTGAAAATGCTATTATATACTACACTCATTCGTCCGAAACTAGAGTACGCATGTTCAATTTGGGATCCTGACACCATCACATTAACAAATGAACTCGAGGCCGTGCAGAATCGAAGCGTCCGTTTCATCGTTGGAAACTACCATCGCACTGCCAGTGTAACAAAAATGAAATCTAATCTTAAACTCCCCTTACTCTCCACTCGCCGTAAGCTATCACGCATTTGCCTCTTCCATAAAATTTACTACCACAATCCTTGCCTGAAAGCCATCTGTGTAAAGGCACCATCTTTCATCTCGCCTCGCATAGACCACAATCAAAAAGTAGCTGTTCCACACTGCCGCACAGTGACCTGCTCTAATTCCTTCCTCCCTAAAACATGTCGTGACTGGAATAATCTTTCACCCACAGCCACCTGTGTTAGCGACACTGCGCGTTTTAAAAGCAAATTACTCGCACTGTTAGAATCAGACCAATTGTGATATGTTGTTTACTCATATATAGACTACATAAGGTTTCTTTTTTTGTAATCCTTTTATTTATTTCTTTTTACTCCTGTACTTTTGTTCTCAATGTTTTCGTCCTATGTCTCTAGGATCTTTCAATATTGTTCGTATATATAGCCCTGTTTTTGATCTATGTATTGTTTTCTTCACTGTCCCACCCCCTCTGTAATGCGAAAGCCCTGAGGGTAAAATAAATGAAATGAAATGAAATGAAATGAAATGAAATGAAATAAATGAAATGAAAGCCGAAGAAGCTCGCCAGACGTCAAACGTTAAATCCTTACTGCTCTGAAATCGCATTGACAGGCCTCTTGGAATTCGCCTTAGGGCAGTAGAACGAGCTATCACGCCGCCCCTGCTCTTCTGATCCGTCACTGACTTGTTCCTATATGCTAGACGTGGAGCTTGTCGATAAACGCAGCCGGAAAGCGATGATTTTCTGGTAATAACAAGCGAACACCGAGTGGGTTGAAAACATATTGCTATTTCGCCGCACAGGAAAGAACACAAGGTTGTCTAAATTCAGAGCAAGAGCTCTCCACTACGGCGTCCTTCTCAGCACATTCGTTGCTTCTGTACGTTAAACCCCACAATGTACAAATTGCAAGGCACGATACATCTGTTACTTGTACGGCAATTGCCGCCCAACAAGCTCTTTTTCACGCAGAACGGTTTTTTCCTATCTGCTCAACAAAACGACTTCCTACTAGAGGTGGTTCGCCGTTCCATGTCCATTCTGTTCAATCCGCAGGTACAAGGCACGCTGAATGTTTGGTGGATCGTACCTCTTCTTGTCAGCATGAACACGAGTAAACGGCGGAACCGAGCCGGACACAGCTCTGAGACCGGCAGCACGAGAAGTAGCCACCTAAAGGCCGCCACCGCTCGCGTGATGCGCCCAGGAGAGGTGTCGCGATGTTTCCTACACTCCTCCTCCTCCTTGACACCAGCGATCGTTACTCTGGTAACGGTCGCCAGGTGAGTCAACAAAGCCACTTCGGGGCAGCCTGGGAGGGAAGCTCCCCACTCTGCACTTTAATTTTAAAGCGGTTTCGAACATAACAATACCTTAATTAAACTCTAGCATTTTTTAAGGCGGAAGCCTTTAATCCCCCATCGTTGTAAGCAGGAGCTGTCGACAGAAATGTCACGCTTTTCAGTTGGTCGAAACGGTCGTGACGTCACAGTGCGCGAATTTCAAACGGGGCCAATTGTACTTTGGCTACTAACCATGCAACCAATTAAAGGGATCGTATAGTGATAGTCCAAGTAAGTTTGACAGAGTTTAGTTAATTACTTACATAACCAATTAGTCCAATTAACCTTTCCAGTCAGACCAGATAAATAAATAAAACCGAGTAAGACATTGGCCGAGCTTGGAAATCGAACCACGGTCTCCGGAGTGCGAGTCGAGCACGCTACCACTCCGCCATGCCAGCTCGATGGTTTGGAATGAACAAAGGTGCGTCTAGTGAATACGATGTCTTCGTTCACTCCCATCTTCCTCCCTTACCGTTACGGCGAGGTTTAGGTGTCCACCGAGGTATGAGAGACAGATAGATTTCCTTTCCACAAAAGCCAATTTACCGACGAGCAAGGCGTACTTGTCCGCGTTTCAGATTGGTCCAAACTGTCGTGACGTCACCAAGCGCGAATTTTGACGGGTGTCCACCGAAATATGTGAGACAGTTACTGCGCAACTTCCATTCCTCAAATACAATTTTCGACTAGTATCTACTGAGATATGTGAGACAGTTAATGCGTAATTTCCTTTCCTCAAATACAATTTTCATTTTGTTCACTACGGCTCCTCTTTCTTGTTTCACTCACACTTCCTCCCTTCCTGTACCGTGCGGCTCGGGTGTCCACCGAGACGACAGAGAATTACAGCCCCATTACCTTTCCTTAAAAAGCGTTGCGTTCAAAGGGCAACGCATCGCGCCGAACGGGTGGTGGCATTCCGTGGACTCCCTGGCAGCGCTACAACACGCTGCCGCGTTCCACTCCTAAAGGCGAAGCTTAAGCGTCATTAATTGGCAGTTAATTAATGCACCAACAAAATGTGAAGTGAACAATCGCGTAGCAGAATGCAGCACTCAGGCTTTCTCCTTTCACCACTTTAGCCGCTAAAGTTCCTCGTATTTTTTTTTCTTTGACAGAAATAGCCGTTGGCGAGATCGTCAATCAACCTATTTTGTCGATTACAAAAGATAATGCAAGTTCTATTGAGAAAATTTTATTATACGTTCGTTCCATTGTTTCCAATGACCGTATAGGACTACATGAGGGGTAAAAAAGAGAAGAAACATTCGTTTAGCAGCAAAAATCTTAAGTATATAGTCTGAAACCTCCACTTTATAGTATTTTTTGAATATTTTGTATATTTTGTAGTTTTAATAGACAGCTAATGCACGTCTGCATACATGAGTAGTCGTTATAAGACCAAAGCAAGCACTATGCATAAAGCAAGCAAAAGACAGCGCGGTACTGGAGAATAAGTACCTACAGTTTCCTTGAAAGTTGCATCTTTCGTTGACATTCCATATAGGATTCCTAACAGCGAAACTAGCTTCTTAGTCTCTCGTCTTGACTCGGTCAATATTGAGACAAAGCGCTCTTAAAGCCCACATTTAATAAGATCGCGGACATTTCGCTCGTCAGCTACATTTAAGTCATGCGATCGCGAATTTCACCTTTTGATTCAAAATGCTCCATTCCGGAGCTGGCATAACGGGCACGTACGCTTCTGCCCGGTCCGCTGTCTCTATACAGTTTCGCCGGCGGAATGTGCTCCATTACAGGGCGTGCTTTTTCCGCAGGCTGAAGCCGTCGAATCCTACGGCTCTAAACCGGTTACCATCGCTGTCTCGCACTTGTGTGAAGTTCTCGAGATTATGCTTAGATATTTGTTGCAGTTCTGTATGATATGATGTCATGTTAGTGCATCAATTACAAAAAAACAAAGATCTTTCTGCCTTCCCTTCTTCGTTTCAGCTGGAGGAGGAGCGGAATTTCCTTCGCGGCCGGGATCCCGTCCGCTTCTCGCTGTCGGTGCACACCTTCCAGGGCGGAACGCAAGAATGCAGCCGCTTCGGCCGTTTCTTGTGGCGACCACGGATGCATGCCGACCTCCAACAGGTTCCGCAGCTGAAACAGCCACCGGGACGCCTGCCGACTGCTGCACCCTGTCTCGTACCCGTCGAGTGATGGGGCTCTTGCGCTGAACTGCTACGGGTGAGTGGACAGCCAGAAGAAGGACTGCACCTTTGACACTTTTCTCGTCCGCGAAACAGAAAATATCCAGGGGAAAAGGTTTTTCTGCACCGTTCAATAAGCTTTATCACTGCTTTACTGAACTGCATAGCACGCTTAAGGTGCGCTGGCCATAAGCCTCATGAAGGAGCGGACGCCATTAGCTACTGAACAGATTTCGAAATATGCGCACACCTTTGGTAACTTCAGGAAGTGCGTGTGGGTGTGTACAGATATTTACCTCAGCGCCGTGCACGAAGCCTGATTGAGGCAATGGGCTGGAAGCTGTATTTAGCCATGAAGGGCCGCGCTACCCTATCTAACGGAGCAAGTGACCGCTAAAAAGAGCAGAATAGCTGTATTGCTATGTGACGCACAGGTTGGACGAGCCTGTGCATTATTACAGCAAATCCCTAGTTTTTTTTTTCTTTCGTGTACACAGAAAATAGGTGGAATAGAGGCAAGTAAAACGTGTTCCAAGTGCAGCTACAGTTCTTAAAATGCGTCGGCGCCCTCTGCTGAAAGCGTAGGAACCTGCATATTCTCGCTAATTGTGGAGAAAAAGAAGGGCATGACACTACGCTGTAGAGAACAGTCCATTTTGTATTCTTGACCTATTCAAGACCTTTTACCTTGAGGAGGGTTATTTTTGACACGTTGTTTTGTCCTATAAATTGTCCCGTCCGGTTTTTCGCAGCCGCTCGATGATAGTATGGAATATCGACAAAGCTGAGATTCCATCAGCATGCACTCCACGTTAAGAAAATTTTCATCAGCTTGTTTGGTAACCGGTAGTGCAGAGTTCTATAGGCCTGTTATCTGTTGTAAATTTCATGTCCTAGTTTATGTTCGCTCTCATCAAATGAGGATCCAATAAATGGAAGTGCACGAAATTAATTGGGATTGCGTCGCAATCTGTGTAGACAGATAACGGACCATGCTATGGAACGAGAGAAACGTGTAGTCCACTAAAAAAGTTATAGTCTTTAATATTTGGCGGGTTCCAGAATCAATAGAGTTCCGTTATCTTCCACCTTTTGCACGCATGAGTTAGAAGTCCTTTTCTCACCTCAAGACTATCTACTGCCATGGGGAAATAATCAAACTTTCTACAGTGTATTTTCGTTCCCCTTACACCAAGCACTCATTAGCACGCACCTTTTAATTTTTTTCCGTCATTCCATGCGCTCTATGAGTCTACGAGCGTCGTATGCCGTTAGTGAAATTCATTTTATTTTTTTACCTTTTCTGAGCGAATTCGCAGAAGAGATTATGTAAGAGGCGTCCAGTGGGAACTTCATTGTAACTTCATTGGAACTTCATTAAGAACGAGCTCCTTACGCTATCGTGTAATATTTGCAAGACGGACGCAATGCACTGGGATGTCGCTGCAGTCCGTGTAGACGGATAACGGAGCATGATATGTAAGGAGATAAACGTGAAATCCTCTTCCAAATCACACTATTTCGCACCTGTCGTGTTGCAAAATCTGAAATGATGCATTTTCTTCCAACTTAATTATTTGCAGATTTGAGCCATCAGTAGATTTACGGCTGGCATATTTCGGAATCTATACCACAGGTAAAAAAGCTCTCACACCACTTACCTTTTGTGATTTTTTTGTTAATTCAATATAGTCTTCGGGTCTCCAGTCGCTCTCTACAGTAATGAAATAACGTCATTTTTTTATCTTTCCTTCTATAAATTCGTAGAATACACTGTCTACACACCGTCCGATGACACCCTTACTGTAGTTATCACTCCGTTCTGCAATAGACCGGATACACTTTCCGGTTCCTGCCTATACTTGTCAGCCGTTGTGTCTCCATTTTTATGAGGGGTGTACCGCGCTGCATACTCGGTCGCTGCCGCGCCAGGCTACTGTTTCTTTATTGCAGAAAAACTTTTCGATCTTAGTATTAAATCTTCGAGACCCTCATTACATACTACATGCTTCCAAATGCTGCGTAAGAACGACCAGTGAACGCATCAGAGCTGAAGCTTTTTGCTTTTATTAATTATCCGAGAGAGATACGCCGTTTTTATAATAACCTCCGGTCCATCGTATGCAACAGAGTTGTAAGAGGGCAGTAACGGCGTTTTAAGTGGTTGAAATAATTTTTTCGTATATAATATTTCTCCACTCCTTCCACAATTAAAAAATGCTTGCCTCATCGCATCGTTTTTCCGTGCGGAGGCAACTTTTAGGAGAATAGCTAGCACAAGGCGCAATAATTCCAAAAAAACTTCTACTTATACCAGGCTATGGTTATCCCTATTTGTCTCATTTTTCAAAGGTTCATAAGCAGTAAAATTTCTACAAAGTAAACAAAGGTGAGAAGCTCGGAAACACCGTAGAACCTGCTGGTGATGCAGTCTGTCTAAACTCTAAGAAGGTAATTTTCTATGTTGTGTACTACATCTATTGCAAGGCGTGAATATGTGCGGAAAGGAACATGGCGTCCATTGCAGACCCTATTATTGAGCGGCCAACGAGCAAGTGCCTGGCAACGCCGTTTTCATTTTACGTAATCACGAGAGCCGAGCTGCGTTAACGTTAATTGTAGATCCTAAATATAAATTTATGAATTAGATAACTAAAAAAGGACACTTCGCTGATACCTTATAAGACTACGGCGCCTCTTGCTGCGAAAATGTGACTTTGTACAGGAAAAGGCACGAGCGTTTTATCTCTCACTGAGTTTACAGTAGCGCAAACTGGTTGGACACAGAAGAAATACTTGTTTCAGGCAGGATAACGCTGTTGTACGTTTCCAATAACGATGATCATTCTCTGGATTGGATATTGTTACAGAACGGTGTCGTAGTATCCGAATAAGAAAGGTGAAGGCTGCAAGCGTGCGTTTGAATCGCTTATAGACTCCCGCTGTGCTGCCCTAACTAATTTTTCTATCACAGTGTGTACAAGTACATAGCGCGGGATCCCTACTCGAGACTTTAAAATTACATCCAAACCAAGGTTTGCGTTCATATGTACAGCGGGGTACGGCACCGAACGCATGTGCTTGACATCACCGCCTCCGATCATAAAAGCAAAAAGAACATTTAAGAAGCGACAGACAGCGCCGGTGCCTTGAAAACAGTACCTTGAAAAGGAGTACTCTTTAAGCTATACAACTTGGACGTGAGCATTAAATTGACGATATTATTTTAGCCCCCTTATTTCAAAGCGTCATCGAAAAAAATCCATCGATACATCTGTCTGTCCGCCCTTCCGTCCGCCCTTCCGTCCGCCCTTCCGTCCGTCCGTCCGTCCGTCCGTCCGTCCGTCCGTCCGTCCGTCCGTCCGTCCGTCCGTCCGTCCGTCCGTCCGTCCGTCCGTCCGATCACTACCGAGGTGTCATGCAGAGAAGCAAACGCCATTCGGGTGGGCTGTATGTGAGATCCGCATGACTAACGCTGCAATGGATGCGTCTCTAACTTGACGCACTACTACAGTAAATCATTGGGCATGGTTCAGTGGCGTTCGCGTTAAATTTAATATTTGTTGGCCTTTATGTTATTCTTTGTTCGCAGCACATAATCCGGCCAAATGCCGCATGTCCAGCAGGGATAGCTCAGGAAGAGGACAGCGCCCAGCTCTTCTTCGTATGCTGCCGAGCCTACAGAAGTGGCCGCCCGGCCGTTCCCCATGCTGCCCCACGGACAAAAGCAGCTACCACCGGCGGCACCATTCATGGCGCGGGCACGTAGTCATAACACCTGAATGGCGGTGGCGCTGCAGCGGAACTGGAACGGACGTGGCCGCACTCATTCCTGGTCTCGCTATTGCTGCTGGACATGGAGGCGTGCAGCCGTACCCTGTGCCTCCTCGAGGGGCAGCAAGGGGAAAAGCACGGGCGTGTGCATTCGGTACGCTCAGCTGGAGCGCTGTGTATGCAGGTGCCATGCCTCCATCGGCAAGCGGACCTCTATTGGTAAGTAGAAATTCAAGCTTTTGTTGGCAGTGGGAATATACGTGAAGAGTTTCCACCCACGGTTTCACTTAACATCCAGCGCTAGTGCTGCAAGGTCATTGATGAAATTATAGAGAAAGGATAGTGTTATTGGATAAACGCCTTATAATATCGATATAATAGCCAGAATTTATGGATAGTTAAAAAAAACTTATTTCTTCATGCTGGATCATCCTGCGTGGTCTGATGTTTGCACTGAGCGTATACCTAGTGCACGCTATCGAGAGTAATATGGTGGGCTGCCTTCTCTATAACTCTAGCCTTTTCCGCTTTCGTATACCGTCAAAACGAGCAACGTTATACCTCTAATCTATTCCAATGCTCGCTCAAGGCCAAACAAACCGAGATTTCTTTTAATGTGTCACCTGTTCGCAACACTCATCGCCCGAAGCAGTCATTATGGCTTGAGGAACAGCCAGTACGCGGCCTAGGTTCATTCAGCCTTCAGTTTTATTCCTTCTGCTCGTCACTGTCGACGTCGGTCTCGATCTTGTCGCAGGTTTCCACGTTTCTGACCTGCGCCTGGGCTGCTTTCGTCGGCAAAATGCCCTGAAAAGCCTTGGGGTCTGTGCAGGGCTGTGGTGTCCAATTAAAACATCGCGGTCGGTCGTCCCGCTTCATCCCGAGTGCCGCGCCTGCGGGGAGGACCACTACCACGCACAGCCAAATATTGTCGCTGAATAGCGCCGCCATATCGCTGCAGCCACTTCCAGCAGTGGACTCACGGCGAAGTACGCTTTCAGTGGAGCGGCAGTGTAATTTTTTTTTTGTAACAATGAATAATTTGTGCGTTGCACTAAGGAACCCCAAGAATAAAGCTGCGAAACGTTTCCTCTCCATTTTTGGAAATCTGGCGCTTTCTCGAAGCTCGTCGGATTAAGTTCGAAATTTTACATTCCTTGAGTTGGTACTACAAGGAAACTCACTGTAAAAATAATTTCACCCTTATGGGTCCATACCCGTGTCTGAATTGCGCCCTTGCACTCTCCCAAAAGGCTGCCAAGTATGGTTGTCATATCGTACAGTGGGGATGGGTTAGTAAGACTTGCTCCCTTCATTCGACTGCTTAGCAGCTTAATACCTTTTGATCGCATTAAAGGACGCTCGTAGATTTTCTTTAGCGTGCACTGTTAAAGGGAAGCTGAAGACCGCTAAGAAAATCCGCAGATGACCTCTTTAAGTCTGAGCCAGAATTAGGACTATTTGTTACCAAGATGTACATCGCAGTGTGTTAAAAGCTGTTTTCAGTGGAATCAAATTCATGTTTCCACGATTTTCATGACCGCGATTTTTTTTCTAATATGTTTGAAAAAAAGAGCTCGCTAAAACAAGCTTACCTTGAGGCAACGCCCTCGCACAGTAAAACCAGGTCAGTATGTGCCTCAGGTGCTTGTGCCAGGGGAACACAAACAAGTAAAATAGTCCCTGAAATAGGGCATACAGAGCTACTGATGTGAGAGAGTTAAGCACAAAACAGACTGCGGCTGCGCATAATACATACTAAACCACAATATGCACACATTCTTCAGGTTTGTATAGGCTATTTGAGGGAGGGCGCTTTTCTGTCAGTGATCCTTAGGAGTTCAGTTAGAATAAGTATGTTAATTACCACATTACGGTGGCGCAAATCGAACTCATGGTTGCACGCGACAATGCTGCAGCTGTTAAAGGAAAGCTCTAATAGTTAACATTTAAGAGCACGCTTGTTGTGTAATCATCGCGGCTAGAGCGGTAGCGGCGGCGCGACTATCGCGAGAGCTGGCTATAAGATAAGCCGCGCTGCTCGGCTACCGGGCATTCCACTACAAGCTGTGATGGAATAAACAACATTCGGTTATCCACCCACCTGGCCTTCGTTTACTGTTCCCGAGAAAACATATTTGGCGACGAGGTTGGGATTATGACCAGTTCTACAGCAAGCCGACATGGCAACGGAATAGTTCGGGAGCGGCGGGAGCAGTGACGCAACTCGTCGGTCGACTGGGACACATCGAGCCCTTCGACGAGTCTACGAACGACTGGCCGTCGTTCGTAGACTCGTCGAGTTCAGTTCGAGGAACGTTAAGCGTTCCTCGAACTGAACAGCTGTTCAACTGGTGACAGTAAGCGTACACTCTTATGCACCTTTTCACCCGAAGGAGGTGCAGCACCCTCGCGTCCGTGCATCAAAAACAGAATGAAAGGGTGTCGAAGGAGAGCCTTTGTTAGAGTTGTGCGTTTAAGGACGCAAACTTGTAGTGTTTGGCACGGTGTGTTAATTTCTTCACCTCGCTGATCGCCAATTTGTCGCTGATCGCCGCTCGTCTGCCTCTTCAAAAATGTGCCTAAACGATGTCGAGGACTTCGAAAGCATGATTTTCAGCTAATTTATATCAGTAGAGGTTTTTCTTGAGATAATTGCCTGTAATCGTGCGCGCAAATAGAATGCTTTTGACGTTGTTACATAGCTCAGCCGTAACTTCTTCAACAGGCGTAAAGGCTCATTTCCACGCTTTCGAATCCACGAGAAATATTGAACTGGTCCCTTACGGGGTGTAATAGCGTCTTTTGAAGTTTCAGGGACGGGGCAGGAACAGGTGCTGAAAAATTACTATAGAGGAAATCGCCTTAATTACAAGCGTGTACCACTTGGGTTTCATTTATGCCGTGAATGGAACGTGCGCCACAACTAAGCCATTAAATACCGGCGCAGGCAGTAGAGGGAATGACACCCCGAAGTTCTTTCGCCACCAAAGAAAAGGCTGCCCAGGGATTCAGTAATGTTTTCTAAGTTAGCGGCGCTTTTTACTTTGCAATGGGAGCCCGAAACCACGGCTGCTCGTCGAGCACGCTGGCGCGTGATAGATTTTCAGCCGAATTTAATCGGCCATCCGGAGCGCTTTCTTTATCTGCAAAGTAGTAGACGTCTAAGGAGTCTAGGAACTACACAGTCGTAGCGCATTCAGACCTCAAGATGTGAATCCATATCCCTCATTGAAACAGTTCTTGCGGTTTCAGGCGAGTCAATGCCAGCCCTTTGCGAATGAAGTCATGCTCGGAGCACGACATCGCAGTGCAGGATTCCGGCGAGAGACCAGCACCCGACTTCGCCCCGAGATGCGAGAATAAAAATTAAAGAAATAATAATTTGTAAATTATTAGCTTTGTTTTGAGGACTTGCACACGTCATGGACGTTGCTGCGTCATGGAATTGCTGCGGTCAATGACTACAATGCAGCCATTTGTGATAATGAACAGGTACTAGCTGGACGAGGTATTCAAATGGTGATTCCACGCGCCGAAGTAAAAAGCAGTCGAAATATCAGATGATCCGGTAATTTCCCTCACGCCGTCGCATCGCCAAGCAAGTGCAAATTTTAACTGCTGGAGTTCTTACTGTGGCGCTGATCAGCTGATTGCCTTGGTGTCAGCGTATAGCATAGCGAATTTGGTGCAACAGAAACCATTAGTAATGTCATTGCCTGCATCTCACCTAACCAGTACCCCAGTATCAATGAAATGGATGTAATTTGACTGGAAGAACACTAATATGTCGTCCTGCCTTCGAAGAAGCCTGAAACACTACCACAAAAGAATAGGGACGACATAACACGAGAGGTAAGAACACGTAACAGAGCCCACTGCAAAATAATTGCACAGAAGGGTGGGAAGCTGGATGAGCTGGACGGTATGTCGCCTCTACGCTTGGGTGCTCGTCTTTCGCGCTTCTTCGAAGAAGAATCCTATACAACTGTCCCAGATTTCTACCCTGCCACAATACAGACCACACTGACAATTTTTCGTTGAGCGGTTCTTTATCGTCTGCATATGGTAGTTTTCAGTAGCTCTGCGCAGCATGCGGAACGCTCTCAGCTGTGAGTTGGCTCACAGCAATATTCATTCTGCTCTTTCTGCAGACGCTCAGGTGGTCTTCGAGTATGGAGCTCCTGTTGCTGCCCCTCCAAAATCAGCCGCATCCAGCGTCCACTGTGCGCTTCCTGGATTGGAACCATACCCAAGACTGGCAGTGGCAATGCGATCAGCAGATATCCTCGCGTCACCAGCAGCCACGAGACGCTGACAACTCACTCGGGACTGCAACTCTTCGCCCTGATGACAGCGGCAATGCTTCTGACGACTGCCACCTCGTGAGGCAGGAAGCGCTCTGCGCGATGGTTGCGCGGCGAGAGTCCCGCTGCTGTCTTCATAGCGTGGCTGGCATACATGTCGGAACTGGCCGGTAGTTTCCTAAGCGCGCAAAGAGGAGGCACTTCCTGCGCTTATGACACGCCTGCTGAGGGACCTTAATACTCTTGATGAAGTCAGAGAAAGCCTAGTTCACTCGCGGTACGGGCACCTCCGCGACCTGAAAATAAACTTTTCCTGACCGTTATCCAAGACGCTGAGGCACAACAGTAGAGGGACATCCCACCAGTGAACTCGGAAATGCATTAGGACGTTCGGTATTCATGTGTGTACTAATGTAACAGCGTATTCTATGCAGCACAGCAGACGCGTGCCCTCTGAGGCGAAGTGCAAAAGGCACACGTGTGCTGTGCAATATCAGTGCGCGTTAAAGATACCCAATTGTTCGAAATTATTCCGGAGCCCTTCACTACGGTACCCCTTCCTCTCTTTTCTCTTTCACTCTCACCTGCCTGCCTTCCTTCACGGCACGGTTGAGGTGTCCACATGGAAATGAGAGAGCTATTGCGCCATTTCCTTTAATTAAATACGCTGAGCTACTTTACATTATCACAGCGTAATTTCACAGACGTCTCTCGTAGCCTGAGTCACTTTGGGACGTTAAACCCCATAAAATCGAACCTAATTTCAGAGAATGCTGTTCGGCGGAAGTCGGAGATATGGCGTCGTACTGTGACATTCCGACTGGAAACACAACTGCCGGCTTGCAGCCAGTGCACGTTGGCGCCGCACCCTATCATTCAGCTTCCACTGCGGCTGTGTCCACGTCCGGATAATTGCAAGCTACAGACAATCCATCTGAACTGTTTTCAAGAAATCCGATTCTAGGAATATTTATTGGAATATAATATCTGAGCTAACACATTAGATCATCGTTTTTTTCACTCAAGCGACCTCACATGGTTCCTGAAGCTAGTGTATGTTCGGCCATGCAAGAAGAGAAATCTCTGCTTCTGGATTGTAGTTCCTAAATTTAATTTCAATCCGCATGAACTAACAATCAAAAATAATTCTTGAGGTGGGTTGAGGACATGTTTTTCCGTCCATGAACCATCCCTTCGGTTCTTCTTGCTTCCCTGTGTTACTATCACGCCGGCAGGTAACGGCTGTCACTTACATTCTGAGGATATACCGCCTGGATGATTCAGCAACTTCTTTTGTTGAAGCGAAAATTCCGTAAACTAGACATGCTTGAACACGTTATACTCCAACGAGCGCTATTCCGTCTCAGTCGTCGGCGCGTGCAGCCTGCTCATGCCACGGCGGATGCTGAGTCGTCGTTCCTGTGCTTCAACAGCCCGCGGTTCTCTCTAGCTCGTTCTAAGTTTATCTAACAGTGCTAAAGACGGTGGTTAACACTCTTGAGCCGGCGTGAGGTGTTGGAATTCCAACTCTTGAGCGGTCCTTACAGGGATCTCCCTGCTTTTTTTTTAAATATGCCTCGTTACGCGCCGGTTAGTTCAGGATTAACAAAATCTTCGTAAACCACTCACGGCTAATTCCTATGAGACCCACTTTCAAAAAAATCTGTTATTTACTTTTCTTCAATGCACTGGTACCATGCCCTGCATTGACCCTTACTCACTAGCCATCTGCTGTTTTGCGAAGAAATCGCCACGACGTTTCTTGAATGCCTTAACAACGCAACATGCTCAAGAAGGACCTATCACTTTAAATCTGCAATCATACCGTTTAACAGTGGTCGTACCAGTTATTTTGGGGGGTCACGTTGGCATTAAAGGTTTGGTATTCATTACTATTTTTTATTTGTTCGTGGGTAAAATACACAGGAAGTATTAATTTCTAAATACGAGGTTTTCCACCAAAGATCTTCGGCAACTTTTAACAATAAGCTTTCTGGGTTAGAGGAGCACTGTCTTCAGCATAGCGTTGTCGGTGGTGTTCCGTGAAAATTCAAGTAACACGTGCTAGCTAGCAAGCTGCTTAACTAATATTGACCAATACAATGCAAGTAACACGTGCTAACTAGCAGGCTGCTTAACTAATATTGAGCAGATAACTTTTCAACTATTATGGTTAGTCCCCTTATTTATTGAAAGGTGAGTAGCCTACCGCAATCCGCCTTTTTCATTTTCCTGTGCTGCCACCTCGCGTAAAAGGCTGGAAGCTCACTGGAAGGGTACTGCGCGCCCAACCCGGCCGGACTGAGTGCTGTTGTGACCGTACTTCTAGCCACGTGGGCCCGATCAAGCAGCTACCGTGAACATTCATCGAGGCCGACAACCCCGCGACGACCATGGGAAGTGGGATGCTTGGAATGCCCCTCCGAGCCTCAGCGGATTAGTGTAGCAAGAATGCCAGGGGCCATTGTCAGCAATAACCCCAGCGAAATTCCTTGAGCGGAGGTATTGTCCGGGCGACCACAGAGGATGCTACGGGCCGGCGCCGGTCACGCTGGCGGATAATTGAAGAATTCTGTGGCCCCGACTCGCGTTCTGGGAAATCGGCGGGGAAGCAAGTTTATTCACCTGCTGGAGGACTTCGGGAGATTCCTTTCCCGCAGGGCTGGATGAGGCGGCAACTCCCCCTCTCATCGAACCAGCTGCGAGAGAGAGTGGAAAAGCTCGCACCTGCCCAGCCGTGGGCGGTAACAAGAACGTCCCCTTCGGTCCATCGGATTGGACAGTGCTCGTCGACCATTATTCCCCAGCCAGGGATCTGGGGAAACCGGACGATATTTAACTCGGCCGTGAGTGTGGCCAGGAGAAGCCTGCTAGCTCCAGTCGACTACGGTTGACGAAGACGTTCCCCTTCCACTGAGAGCCATTCTCAGTCCTGCTTTGTAAATAATGTAAATAAGTGTATAAAGTTTTCGTTACCTTCCTCTAAACCCAGTCTCCCATACTCCTCGTCCAATCACCGGTCACCGGCCATGCTACCCGGGTCGCAACAGTGCCGCTGCGGAGGGCGTTTTGTTAGAATCTGTCGACGATGGCGCGTCCTGGGCAGCGCCTAGTATCTGGAGGATTTCTAGGGCTGACTGATGGCTGTGTGCGAAGTCCGAGGCAGGCTGCCGTGCCCACCGAAGAGCAAATTCTTCAGTATCTCCGATCATCCGGCATGCGATGCGATCGCCAGCTAAGCAAGGGCCGCCGCTTCAAAGATGAAGGCTACATTCGGAACGTAGTGTTCAATGAAATATCTCCGATCATTTCGCATTTATGTGATTCCAGTTTGCAGTGTTTTAATGTAGGAACAGATGAAATGGCCACATTTTTGCCTCTAGTGTCCGCTATATTTTTTTCCGTCCAACCGTCCGCCCGTCCGTACGGATCCGTACGGATGTGCGCGCTGCAAAACTTTTGGAGATAACTTAAATATGCCCGATTCAGTTTTTGCCCTACAGGGATACAAACCTAAACCCATTTTCGGTGACGAACTGGAAGCGTGTGAGGCTACCGCCGCAGTGCACCTTTGCGTGTTTCTTGAAAAACAGTTCCCTGCGATAAGCGCACGCCATGGTATTGATACGTGGACTTAAACGTCTCACACATGGGCTGTGTGGAACGGTTCAGTGGAGGGCTCCTATAAACATATGCGACTTGGATTTATTTCACGCGCATTGACATACACACACTATTGCTTTTGTATTTAGCCTCCATTGATATGCGGCTGTCGTGGTCTGCATCGAAACCGCGATCTTGAGATCAGCGACCGCAAGTCTGGGTGCCGCGCTGGCACCCGAGGCCTTCTTGCCCATGAATAGAAGATTTCGTGATAGTCTGCACACGCATTTAACCCCAGTACCTCGTCCGCACCTGCCACAAAGTGATTCCCGCACAGTCTTGATGTACGTGACGGTGCCCAAGGGCGGCCGCGATCGTCGAGCCGGCGAACTGCTTTTATCCACGCTTCGCGTCGAAGGCGGTCCCGGGAAGCTTTCGGAAAGCGAAAAAACCTGACTTTGCTCCCCTTTATATGTTGGGCAGTGCAGCCGTATGTAACACGTGTCGTAAGCGTCGCAAAACGCGTCGTGCTGAACGCCCGACGGCTGCGGCAACGCACCCCGCGCAGGAAGCCGGTTTGTTTACACTTCCAGTATGTTTCGCGACACCGCCGCCAGGGGATGGGCGCATGCGCAGTCGCGTCGTGAAAAAGGCGGATTGTTATCCATATCACTTTTAAGAATAAGGAAAAGACAGTTACTGTCGGCGCTGTAGAACAACAAATTTTGCTACTCCGAGGAGTTACGTGCACTGGAGGGGTTGCTTTGCCTGCAGGGTTCTTGAAAGAGCGTGAATCTTGGAGTGATGTATCCGAAATTTGTGCAGCCTCAGCGCCGAGGGTAACTGCGTTTTCTCAGTTCCAAAAAGTGATGTGTATTACTAACGGTGCGCTACAGGCTTCAATAATAAATGATAATACTAACAGTAATAGTTAAAAAGTTCACTATTCAATATTAGTCTGCCAGTCAGCTTTTAGTCCACTGTAGCTATATTGTGATACGCTGCACTGCTCACAATGCAATGCCGGAAAAATGGCTCTTCTAGCTCAAAAAGCCTATATTTAAATATTGCACAACACTTTAGGCGAAACACCGGTATGTGGCGCAAGCCCCACTGTTGAAGGCGAACGCAAAATCTAGCATTTGCCTTCTCGGGCGTTGCTTCGTGAATGAAGTTTCTTCTCAAGTTAACTATTCAAAATTAATGACGCTTGCTTTCAGCAGAGGTGCTTTAGGATATTTCCAACAAAATATCGACAGTTAGCGGATCAGTGTGATTGTTCTGAGTATCCCTTCGACATTCTTCAGTTCATATTTTTCTACCGCGTCTTTCTAGGAGACATGGCGGTGTTGAAACGTTTGGCCCCTGAACGCGTTATCACTCTTGGCGCACCTCGCTGTGAGCGTAAATTCAGCATGCCCTATCTGGAGCAGCACGAGCACCTTGCTAGCAAGAGGTCTAGGATCAGCATTAAAAAAAAAATTGTATGCCGAAGTTTACTGCGTTATCCCTTAAAAATCAGCGACAGCTGACTGGCATTAGCGACCGAGAGGCCTGGAGTTGCAGACAGGTTTTAACTTTTCACAAGCAAGTTTCAGCGTCTCCAGAGTCACTTGCATAGTCGGGTTTGTTCCGCACGCTGTCTAGGTTCCATCGGGTTCTCGCCACGTTTCATGGACTACGAAGCCAGCTTGCACGAAGCAAATCAGTCATATATATTTCCCAGTGTTGAACCCGGCCGCGGTAACCCCGTTTCAATGCGATACGCAAAAGGCATCCCATTCTGTGCGATGTCAGTGCACATTAAAGATCCCCAGCTGGTCTAAATTACTCCGGAGCGCTCCACTACAGCACCTCTTTCTCTCTTTCCTCTTTCACTCCCAACTTTATCCCTTCTCTCATGGAGA